>NC_134358.1:532705051-532788844 GCF_048569485.1 Anomaloglossus baeobatrachus | reverse complement strand
AAAACCCATCCTTGTCCGACGTAATCCACAGAGGTCCCTCGATGCTCTCAGCTCTGCTACATGAAGGTGACAGGAGCTGCAGAAGACACCGCCGCTCCTATCAGCTCCACGCAGCAACTGAGGTGAGTATCGCGATCAGCTGATGTCACTGAGGTTACTCGCGGCCACCGCTGGATCCTCCAACAGTGACAGCAAGTCACTTGAGTGACAGCGATGAAGTCACAGGTGAGTTGCGGTCACAGGGGGAGGATCCAGCTGGCCGCGGGTAACCTGAGTGACGGCAGCGCTAATCGCGCTGCTCAATTCGGTCACTCAGGGGATTAGCGGGCACCGGTGAGTCCTTCACGGGTGACCGCTAATCAGGACGCGACACAGACAGAGCCGCGGCATGACAATGAAGTCGGGTGAAGTTCACCCGAGTTCATTCAGATCGTGCGGCTCTGTCTGTGTCTGCTGTCATCTGCCATTCAGCTCTGCTACATGGCTGTCTGTGTCTGCTGTCAGCAGCCATGTAGCAGAGCTGAATGGCAGATGACATAGTAAAAACGGATCCCCTACGCATTACACACGCATTACATACGCTAGGCAAGTCATTAAATTAAAAAAAAAAAGCATCGCACTTGCATTGCACTCTGACCTAACGTGAACTAAAATCAGCCGAGTTTTTTTCAGCCAACTCGGACCGATTTTACTCGCATAGATGTGTTTCCAGCCTTAAAGGTTTGATCCACCTTTTCAGTTCAATGATTACGAACATTCATGCTGGGGTCACGCGAGTTTATAAAAAAAAAAAAAATCTGCCTCATTCTCATCCGGAAAAGTGGGACAACTTCTTCTCACTTGTCATCCGTGTGCTGTCCGTGTCCAATCCTTTTTTATTCAGCTGCGTTGTACAGAGTTTAATGTATCCATAAAAATTGGACGTAATACTAATGGTCCAAAAGGCATCTGATCTTCTTCCTCGCACTGTACTGATTTCAGAGTCAAATAACAGCATACCGAATACTGCTGAGAAAAAAAAATGCAGATCAGCACAGTCTCGCTAAATAACATTGGGTGAATATGAGCCAATTTTTTTATGGATAGCACTTGGAGCAAAAATAGGGTCATCTGCACAAACAAACCCTAAGGGGTACTTTGCACACTACGACATCGCAGCTGCGATGTCGGTGGGGTCAAATCGAAAGTCACGCACATCCGGCGTCGTTGTCGACATCGGAGTATGTGAATCATTTTTAATACGATTAACGAGCGCAAAAGTGTCGAAATTGTAAAATCGGTGTAGTGTCGGGCATTTTCATAATGTCGCTGCAGCGACAGGTACGATGTTGTTCCTCGTTCCTGCGGCAGCACACATCGCTGTGTATGAAGCCGCAGGAGCGAGGAACATCTCCTTATCTGCGTTCCGGCTGCAATGAGGAAGGAAGGAGGTGGGCGGGATGTTTACGTCCCGCTCATCTCCGCCCCTCTGCTTCTATTGGCCGCCTGCCGTGTGACGTCGCTGTGACACCGCACGACTCGCCCCCTTAGGAAGGAGGTGGGTCGCCGGCCAGAGCGACGTCGCAGGGCAGGTAAGTGTGTGTGAAGCTGCCGTAGCGATGGTGTTCGCTGCTGCAGCTATCACAAGATATCGCTGCTGCGACGGGGGCGGGGACTATCTCGCTCGGCATCGCTACAATCGGCTTGCGATGTCGTAGTGTGCAAAGTACCCCTAAGAGTGAGAACATTTGGTTCAAAAGACTTGAAAATCAATAAAATAAATTTGTCAAACATTATCATAAGTTTGACAAAAGCCACTCTGAAACCAGGCAATTTAATTTCCGCACCTTATCGTTGGCCATACATAAAGGTGGTGAAAATTTGGTTTCCTCGACCTGCACCTTCCAGCTCATGTTATTACAAAGCTCCACTAGACCGGGATGGAAAATGTGAGTCGTTGTGCCGCAGTATGGCATGGAGGGAGGGAGAGGGGAGCGATCTACTAACACCCAGCCCGGCAAGTCTTATGTTCCCACAAGCATTTGTCTCCCAGCTTTCTGGCCTCGACTGCAAATATCCCTAGTTATTCAGTAATGCAGGAGATCAGGATGTATCACTGAAAAACTTAGCAGGGTGGTCATGTAGGACTTAATGAAAAATAGAAGCCCTTCCCTGGAGTAACTGATTGCAGAAGCACTACAGGCAAAGCCGATACGCTTTGCTGCCTGGAGTAGGGCCCGAGTGCCTGGTGCACAAATCTCCCATAGGCTCCAGGTTATGAATTATGCAGCTATCAATTTTGCAAGAGCTGTTTCCTTCCGTGGCTTATGCAGGATTACAAATCGGGGTTTCCCCCCCCCCCCCCCCCCCCCCCTGAAACATCTGCACTTTGCATCTCTTCCTCATTTAGTAAATGTTGCAAAGCTGCAGTACCAGACAAAGCCCATGGACAAGAGTGGCGCTGTTCTGGCAAAAATAGTAAAGCATACCCTTTGTCTTCCAATCCTGAAAAGAGTGAAATAGAAGTGGACCACAATTTCATTGCGTGTTTTTCCCAACCCTCTTTCCAAAATGGGGAAATGCTTTTTAATAACATCCAGTGATTTATTTGCAAAAAGGCAAAAAAATAATGAAATTTCTACTTGGAACAGAAGTAATGAGGCATCAGAATATTATTCCCAGCTCTAGCACAATATACTGTGTCTGGCACTTTGGTTTCTCTCCAGATATTACACAGCCTCCTGTAACAGTACAGTAAGAGACATTTTTTGGTTCTTGTCCTAATGTTCTCTGACCAATGTCCAAGTCATTAAATCATGTATTTGCCGATATGCGAAAGACCCCATCGAGTATAATCCTGCCAAATGTTCATCTGATGGAGCAGCGCACATTAATGAGTCCTAATCTGAGAAAAATCCAATACAGGTTGGAAAACTGTGCGGATGCAAGATGTTAGCAATGGCTGACAGCGCGGAGCGCTGGAATAATGTTCTTGTAACAAGGGTCAGTGAGCGCAGCGCTGGGTATTTCACCATCATAGGTATTGTTTATGGGAGTGGGTGGGGAACTGCAATTTATGTACCGTAACAATGGGTTAATAAACTTCTGCTGACTTTAATTTGTTATGTTGAAGTCAAGCTTCACAGCCCGCAGGCCCAGGAGGAAGAAAACGGAGGAATTAGAGAAATAAATGATCAAAACGTTACCATAAACACAACGATTTTACCCATTCTCTTCTAAAACCTTATAAAAAAAAAAAATCCTCTTGAGCTTTTACAGGCGACCTGTTCGGTTCTCAGAGGCTGTATGGGAAGTTTTGTCTAGTTAGGCTGCTTTGACACATCCGGTTTTAGCAGTGCGGTTCAATCCAGCTCAAAAACCTATGCAACGAATGCGGCGAAAAAAACCGATCCGTTGCATACATTTTTCCATGCGGCCCGTCTGTTTTTTGACGGATGCGGCTTGATACTAAGTATGCACAGTGCAAAAAACCGCATCCGGCGGACGGATGCGGTTTTTGCCACAGGACGCCGCATCCGACGTCCATAGGCTTGCATTGTAAATCGCGCCGGATCCGTCGTACAAACATACCAGGCAACGTTCCATCCGGCCGCCGCATGGGCTAAATATGCCGCATCCGGCAAAAAAACGGACGCAACGCAAGGCCATGCGGCACAATACGGCGCTAATGCAAGTCCATGTGGAAAAAACGCAACCGGCAGCAAAAAAAAAACGGTTGCATTTTTTCTGCAAAGCGCCGTATTGTGCCGCTCAGCAAAAAACGGATGTGTGAAAGCAGCCTTATACAGCGCTACATCCTATGTTCCGACATTACCGCAAAATACAGCACAGCGGCCAGTGTGGACTTTGGAAACGATTGATGACAACCCATGTCGGAGGTAGTTGGAGCCATATGGCTATGTGCCCACATGGTGTTTTTTTTTTTACATTCTACCTAACTTCTTTTGATCAATAAAAGCAAGGAATAAAGGTCCCAGCAAATTCTATGAGAATCGTGACTTGCTGTGCACACACTGCTTCTTTTTTCCGTGCAGATTTTGTTGCTAAAGAAAGAAGCAGCGTGTAAATTGTTTCTGCGTTTATTTTCTGCTTTTCTATAATCCTCTGCAATGCTTTATCATTACAGGGGAGTATAGCGCAATACTTCACCTCACACACCCTGCATACAGCATGGTGTGTGAGGCTCTCTAGCTCAGTAACCCGGGGTCATGATAGTGAAGGCCCAGGGTTACTATGGCAGAGATCAGGTCCCTGTGATCACATTCCAGGGAACTAATCGTCAGGGACGCTTTCACATTGCGTTTTGACCTACGGTCACTGGTCATCCGTCCAATCCCCCCTCTCCCCACCCCCGCAAAATGTGTCATATACGTTTCCTGCAGACGGACACCCGAACATAGTCTACTACGTCTGGGAGTCCGCCTGCAGAAGACGTATATGCCCGAAAATGGTGCAAGACAGAGCACACGCTGACTCCATCTGCTCCATTATAGTCAATGGCGCCGTCGGCGTATGCGTCGTAAACACATTTTGCGGGGGAGGGGGATTCAGACGGATGTCCCGACGGGAACAATGAACGTTGGTAAAAACGCAATGTGAAAGTGGCCTAAGCGATACCTCTCCCTGCCTTCTGAATGCTCTGATCGAACTAATCACAGCTTTCAGGGGGTTAAACTGCTGTGAGCTGTGTAGGCACCGCTCCAAGCAGAGAGAGCCGAGTCCCAACTGTAACATCAGCCGGAGACCCGGCAGCGATCGCCCGCGATCGACATGACTTAAAAGAAGCATGGAAAAACGCATATGAAAAAACGTGCAAATGCAATTAAAAAAAGTGTTGTTTTTCCTGCCAAAACATGTTGTTTTTTTATGTGCACATAAAGCAGCGTGGTCACATAGCCTATGGTTGTCTCTTAGCTTTACAAGATAGAAATGTAAATGAGACAAATTTCATAAGATGATTTTTATTTTTTATTATTTAAAGTTAAAATTATTTGGGATCTAAGAATCCCTTCTATAATGTTATGTCTCCTGTACAGAGGTGTATGTCACATCCTCCTATGGGCCCATATTATGCCTCTGTGTGTGACCGAGTTAATACGGATTCTCTCACAATAAGGCCCCTTTCACACGTCAGTGATTCTGGTACGTTTGTGCTTTTTTTTAAACGTACCAGAATCACTGACATACGCAGACCCATTATAATGAATGGGCCGGCTCACACGTCAGTGATTTTTCACTGCACGTGTCTCCGTGCGGCGTACCCGCGTGTGCGTGATTGCCGCACGGAGACATGTCCATTTTTTTCTGGCATCACTGATGTTCCACGGACCACGCAGTGGTGTGGTCCGTGAAACACGTGCCAGAAAAAAACGTGCTTTTAAAATAAAAATCATTTTAACTCACCCGGCGTCCAGCGATGTCCTCTGCAGCCCGTTCTCCCTGCTGCTTCTGAGCCGGCTCATTATTGTCGCGCATATTCATTATGCGCGACACAGCCGACCCGGAAGCAGCTGCTGCGGGGGTCAGCGCCGGCCGGATGCTGCACCGCGGGAGCGATCAGCACCATGGACAGCGGGAGCGGGCACAGGTGAGTGAATCTCTAAGTGCAATCACGGGCCACGGAGAACGGAGCCCGGATTGCACTTAGACAACCCACGTGTGCCGTGAATCATGGCACACGCAGGGACATGTGCGTGTTTTACACGCCAGTGAAAAATGTCACTGTTTTTCACTGACGTGTGAAACGGGCCTAAGACAGTGTTCACACATTGCAGACAATCTGCACCCAAATCTGCATATTCTGGCAGGAAAAACACTGCGGAAATAATGCACCTGTTTGCCGCAGGGGTTTTTTTTGCGGCATTTTCAAATGCATTTTTTTTAATACATATTTTTCATTACTTTCAATGGTGAAAACAGAGGGAAAAAAAAGCAGAAAGACTTGACATGCTGCAAATATTTGCTGCAAATTTTGAACGTGTGCACTACACTACAGATTTCTCTTAGGCTATGTGCACACTAGAAATGTCATTTTTCTCAAGAAACTTTCTTGAGAGACATTCTGGGAGTTGAAGATTCCCGCACCTGCGGGAAAAAAACGCACCAAATCCGTGGTAAAAACGCATGCATTTTTACCGCGGATTATCCGCGATTTTACTGCGATTTCAGTTGTTCCTGACACATGCAAGTATAGAAATTCCGAGGTATTCCGCAGGTAATAATGAACATGCTCATTTTCTCAAGAAAGTTTCTCGAGAAAATTTTCTCAAGAAATTTTCTTGAGAAAAATCCGCAGCGTGCGCACAGCTATTTTTTTAACACATAGGTTTTGCTGGGAAATGTCTGCAGAAAGATTTCTAATCTTTCTCAAGAAATTTCCGCGGCAAATCCACTGGTAAATCCGCGGGTAAAACGGTCTAGTGCGCACATAGCCTTAAGGCCCTGTCACACACAGAGATAAATCTTTGGCAGATCTGTGGTTGCAGTGAAATCATGGACATATTGTTCCATTTGTACACAGCCACAAACCTGCCACTGATTGTCCACAATTTCACTGCAACCACAGATCTGCCAAAGATTTATCTCTGTGTGTAAAGTGGCCTTTAGACTTTGCTGGCAGCAAGATATCCTTGCAGATTTCTAAAAATCTGCAAGAAAAAAAAACTTTGCAAAAACGCACAGTGTGCATCCAGCCTAAGGGTCCGCTCAAATTAGTGTATAAGTCAGACAGGTGCAATGCAAGAAAAAAAGGTATTGTGCTCAGACCCATGTTATTCAATAAGGTAATAGAGATCTGTGTTTTGTTTTTTTTTTTCTCAGCTGTATTCGGGCCTGAGAAAGAAATCTCCGCATGCTGCCATTAAACACATAAATCACGCAAGACTCCCCAATGCAAGTCTATGGGTGCGAGAAAAAAAATGAGATGCCACACGGACCATACTACTGTAGTGGCTTTGTTTTTTTTATGGACACATTACCATTCTGTAGCATAGAACACTGTAAATGGGCCTGGAAGTGATTGTACATTAATAATAACTGCTGAGAAAAGAAAACAGATTGCATACGGATGACAAGTGAGAAAAAAAATCGTCCTTTTTTGGATGAAAAATCAGATTAATTTTTCATGCTCTACTGTGAGCGCACCCTAAAAGGGGCTCCATGTGCAGGAAGGACCCCGGGGTAGAGGACATTGTGCTCACCACTTATATGTGAGGGTTATTCCCATGATCCATCATCACTGGTTACAGTTATATTGCCGCTCTAAGTCTAGATGCAGACTGTATAATATATGGTATAAACTGTTGCTCTCTCTTTCGCTTTCTCGTATTCTCTTCCTTTCTGCCACTTTCTTTCTCTCTCACTGTCTTCGTTGTAGTTTGTCTGTCTCTTTCCCTCTCTCTCTCACACCTTCTCTTACACTCTCCTTGTTTCATCCCACTCCTTTTGTTCTCTTGCACGCCTTGTCTCTTGTGCTCACTCAATTTCTCTCTACCTCTCTATCGCAGATGCCTTCTCTTTTGCTCTCTTAATATCTTTCTCTTGTTCTTTCTCTCTCCACCTCTCTTTGTCTTTCTTCTCTCACACAGCCTCTTTTGTGCTTTGTTTCCCTTTGTCTATCATATTTCTTTGTCTCTCTTTTCCCCCCATCTCTCTTGCTCTCTTGGTTTCTTTCTCTCCATGTCCCTTTCTCTCTATGTCTCTGACTATCTTTGTCTCTCTCTTGTATATCGTCACTTTTGCTTTCTTTCCTTCTTTCTCTCTATCTTCTCTTCATCTTTCTTCCTCTATCTCCAACTCATTCGGACTCAAACCTTTTCTCTCTTTCTTGCTCTCTCTTTTACTGTTTGTCACACTCCTCTTCTGCGCTTGTTTTCTGTCTATATTTTAATCTCTGTCACACTCCTCAGTTGCACTATTATTATTTCTATCTTTGCCTCTGTTTCATTTCTCTCTTGCGCTCACATTTTCTGTCGCACTCATATTTTGCGCTCTCGTTTTCTGTCTGTCACACTCTTCTTTTGCGCATTCGTTTTCTAAATCTGTCTTTCTGTCAGTCTCTCTTGCGCTCTCACTGTCTTTGTCTTTCTCTGTTGCACTCCTCTTTTGCAATCTCACTTTCTTTTTCTCTTTGTTTTATCTTGCACTCTCTTTCTGTCCCTGTCGTTCTCTCTGTCGCATTCCTTTTCTCTTACTTTCTGTCTCTGTCGTTCTCTGTTGCGCTCCTTTTTGTCTTGCTTTCTTTGTCTCTTTGCTGTTCTATGTCGCACTCCTTTTCTCTTGTTTTCTGTCTCTTTGTCGTTCTCTCTGTCACACTCCTTTTTTCTTATTTTCTTTCTGTCTCTGTCGTTCTCTCTATTGCACTCCTTTTCTCTTGCGCTCTCTCTTTATTTCTCTGTCTTTCTGTCTGTTATGTCTTGCACTCTCGCTTTCTGTCTGTTGTTCTCTCTGTCACACTCCTTTTCTCTTTGCGCTGTCGCTTTCTTTCTATCTCTTTGTATTTCTCTCTGTGTTTTATCTTGCGCTCTCGCTTTCTGTCTGTCATTCTCTGTCGCACTCCTTTTCTCTTTACGCTCGCGCTTTCTATCTCTGTCTTCCTCTGTGTTTTGTCTTGCGCTGTCACTTTCTGTCTCTTTATCATTCTCTGTCGTACTCCTTTTCTCTTGCTTTCTCTCTTTGTCTTTCTCTCTGTGTTTTGTCTTGCGCTCTCGCTTTCTGTCTGTCATTCTCTGTCGCACTCCTTTTCTCTTTGCGTTCTTTCTTTCTATATGTCTTTGTCTTTCTATGTTTTGTCTTGCACTCCCGCTTTCTGTGTTTGTTCTCTTTGTTGCACTCCTTTTCTCTTTGCGCTCTCGCTTTCTTTCTATATTTTTGTCTTTCTCTTTCTTTTGTCATGCACTCTCGCTTTCTGTCTGTTGTTCTCTCTGTTGCACTCCTTTTCTGTTTGCGCTCTCGCTTTCTTTCTATCTTTTTGTCTCTCTGTTTTGTCTTGCACTCTCGCTTTCTGACTGTTGTTCTCTCTGTCGCACTCCTTTTCTCTTGCGCTTTCGCTTTCTTTCTATCTCTTTGTCTTTCTGTGTTTTGTCTTGCACTCCCGCTTTCTGTTTGTTCTCTCTGTCGCACTCCTTTTCTCTTGCGCTCTCGCTTTCTTTCTATATCTTTGTCTTTCTGTGTTTTGTCTTGCACTCCTGCTTTCTGTGCTTATTCTCTGTCGCACTCCTTTTCTCTTGCGCTCTCGCTTTCTTTCTCTCTGTTTTGTCTTGCATTCTCGCTTTCTGTCTGTTGTTCTCTCTGTCACACTCCTTTTCTCTTGTGCTCTCGCTTTCTTTCTATCTCTCTCTCTGTGTTTTGTCTTGCACTCTCGCTTTGTCTGTCGTTCTCTCTGTCGCACTCCTTTTCTCTTGCGCTCTCGCTTTCTTTCTCTCTGTTTTGTCTTGCATTCTCGCTTTCTGTCTGTTGTTCTCCCTGACGCACTCCTTTTCTCTTGTGCTCTCGCTTTCTTTCTATCTCTCTCTCTCTGTGTTTTGTCTTGCACTCTCGCTTTGTCTGTCGTTCTCCCTGTCGCACTCCTTTTCTCTTGCGCTCTCGCTTTCTTTCTCTCTGTTTTGTCTTGCATTCTCGCTTTCTGTCTGTTGTTCTCTCTGTCGCACTCCTTTTCTCTTGTGCTCTCGCTTTCTTTCTCTCTGTTTTGTCTTGCATTCTCGCTTTCTGTCTGTTGTTCTCTCTGTCGCACTCCTTTTCTTTTGTGCTCTCGCTTTCTTTCTATCTCTCTCTCTCTGTGTTTTGTCTTGCACTCTCGCTTTGTCTGTCGTTCTCTCTGTCGCTCTCCTTTTCTCTTGCGCTCTCGCTTTCTTTCTATATCTCTTTGTCTTTCTGTGTTTTGTCTTGCACTCCCGCTTTCTGTGCTTATTCTCTATCGCACTCCTTTTCTCTTGCTTCCTTTCTCTGCTCTCTCTTCCCCGCTCTCTCTCAGTAGATTTGGCAGCGGCTCTGCGATGTTATATAGAGTTAAATCTGTGATTTAATGCAGCTAAAGATCATTATTATGACCATGAATGAAACTGCTGGTTACACAAGACATGGCAGCAATTTTGAGGGCTGACCTTCAATTCACTAGAATGCAGCTGAGGAATTCATTGCCTCCGCTGAATGTGAGTGACAGGTACCCTTGTAAGCCCGCTGACTTTATAATCAAAATGAATTTCCTGGTGTTTGAGTGGCCACTTAAGATTTCCACACAAGTGCTAACCATAAATGATGGAAGATAAGTCACATACAGTAAAAATGTTTTATTGTTGGCGCTGAATGTGCACAAAATAGCCATGAACTCAGATTTAATCTTAGATTGGGTCTCCGAGGAGCAGGTGAAGATGTCTTGTCAAAGCTGTTCTTTGGTGGGAATTGTAGATACAGAATAAAAATACACATTAATATAATAATATATAATAATAAAAGAGCAGGGATAGCCAAGAAGAACTCATTTACTCCACTAACAGAGAATCCTGGATTATAGACCTTTTTTTAAACCAGAAAACTCACAGGTCCAGGAACAGCAAGGGGGTCCATGCACCTGTACAGCAGTCTGAGGGGGGTACTGTTTCTCCACCACCTAAGGTATGGGAGCCTTCTAGGTATGCAAGTTAGCTGTCCTAGGGGAAAGAAAGCTGCTTTCTTGCACCACCTATTGAACGTAGCTCCCCTAGAGGTCACTGCTGCCCATTAAACACCACAACACAACTTAATGAGGACCTGTCTCCAGATCTAAAGTGGCCAGTTTGTGCTCTTATATTATTCATGTTACCCTGACCTTTTTTTTTTTTTTTTGAGGCGCCATATGGTTCCTGAAATATGGATCTTTATATTTAGCACTATATTTTGTAGCCATTCCAAGGGGGCGTGGCTCTCAGATCCTCTGGGGCATGTCTTTAATCTGCTCCACATTATTACCTGTGAGCCACGCCCCATTGTAAACACCAAATTAGCACTAAATAAAGAAAGCCTGTATCTCTGGGAGCGCATGGCAAATTTAAAAAAAAAAAACAAAAAACACACACACACAAAAAAAAACAACCAAAAAAAAATCAAACACAAACAAATGAGAATACTCATGGGAGTAGTGGGAATAGAAAAGGTAAATCAGTCCACTTTTAACCTGGTAGCAGGGTCCTCTTTAAGGCTCCCATACACAATAGATGAAAGTTGGCTGAACCGTTCGATTTCGGCAGGACCAGAACACCATCTGATGTATGGGTCTACCTACTCTCACCCTACTGATGATGCCGGAGGAGAGAAGGTTTGGGTAGCTAGAGTTTCGAATCTGATCCTGAGATACGTCGCTGACAAAGGTGCCTGGCAGTGGCTTTCTCCTCTCTTCTTGTTAAAACCACATGAACGCTAAAAAAAGACGAGCATGGCTCTGTTCAGGGCAGTCAGGAATGATAGTTGTTAACAATCCAGCCAACAGTAATCTCATGTGTATGGACAGTTTAGGATATCTAGCCTTTACTAAAAGGGAAAGACTCATCCGCAGACAGTTACTAGCAGGGGTAACGTTTCACCATGTAAAATAACAAACTTCCAGGTCTACCGCCAGCGCTTTGCTGTTGTTCCGATCTCTGTGTTGGGCTGCAGCGGTGACATCACGACTATAGCGCATATCAACACTGCAGCCAATCACTGAGCTCAGCTAGGGAGCACTCGCTATATTCGTTATTTTACAAGTAGAAAAGCTTTTGGGGACCACTTTTTGAATGTGAAAAACTCCTTTTAAGTTTGTCCAACAGTAATGCAGTAAGTCACTGATGGCATCACCATGTGCATTTGTGCAACCGGGAACCATATTATTTATTTTACGTGTTTATATAGCATATTCTGTAGCGGCATAATCACTGTCCCCATTGGGGCTCACAATCTATATTCCCTATCAGTAATGTCTTGGAGTGTGGGAGGAAACCAGAGGACCTGGAGTAAATCCACACAAACACAGGGAGAACATACAAACTCCTTGCAGATGTTCTCCTTGGTGGGATTTTAACCCAGGACCCCATTGCTGTAAATTAATAATGCTGCCCATTGAGCCTCCGTGTTGCCCCAGATTAGGCCTCATTCAGACATCCCTATTTTTTTTTTGTGTGGGCCCATTTTTACCATGTATGTAAAAAAATAAAAAACTAAACTTCTCCTACCCAATAAACAAAAAAGAAACAGTACTCGGGTAGCTCACGTATGGCATCAGAGCCACCGAGATTTTTCATGGTCCTGTAAATTTGAGCGGGCATGCTTGATTTGTGATAGATTATACACATGTCATGTCTGCTTTTTTTTTTTTGTGAACAGCCTTGATGCTACAATTGGTTAGTATTCTAATGATGAAAAAGGCAAACAGAAAATGTGAAAAGAAAATAGAAGAGTGAATTAGACCTTAGGCCTAGAGGACTACGTGGCCACTATGTGACACAGGATACTAATGATAAGTTGCGTGAGTGCGCGGCAGCACCACAGCTCTGTGCATGTTAGTGCTGTGTTCAGCCACAAATAAACCTTCTATGCTCCTGCTCAGTGTTCAGCCTGACAGCGCTACGGCCTCTGCTTCACTGCCAGAACCTGCTGTCCAATTTCAACAGAAAATTGCGTGACCTCAGCTGTGGAAAATGATTCAATTGTTATGGACATTTTCCCTAAATGCCTGCATGTAAATGCTTCTATTTAAGCTCTAGCTACTCTGCCTTGTCTGCTTTACATAACAGTGATTCTGGTAGATCCCTCTGACCAGGGCCGCAGATAAACCGCATGAATAATGAAATCCAGTCTAAGCAGTTAGGAAAGACACAGAGAAAAAGACACCACCGTCCTGGCCGCAGCCGACAATCCACCTCGCATTATTACACACAAGGGTCTGTTTTCCAAAACTACAACCTCTATTTTTATGATCTTCCTAACACTAACTTTTTTTTAGCGTTTTAAACAATTTTCATAACTTTTTTACTTTTTTTTTGCCATATTTCAAGTCCTGTGAAAAACAAGAAAAAAAAATACCATAAATAAAAAAAGAAAGTGCCAAAACGCATAAAAAAACAGTGGCTGATTAGACTGACTTTTAGACAGTGCAAGCTTAAAACGAATTGTCCAGGCATAACATATTGATGATGTATGAGGGCATGAGAATCAGATCAGTGGAGGGTCTAAGGGGTACTTTGCACGTTGCGACATCGCTACTGCGATGTCGTCGGGGTCAAATTGAAAGTGACGAACATCCGGCGCCAGTAACGACATCGCAATGTGTAAAGCCTAGAAGCACCGATAAACGATCGCAAAAGTGTCGTAAATCGGTGATCTGTGTAGCGTCGGTCATTTCCATAATTTCGCTGCAGCGACAGGTACGATGTTGTTCCTCGTTCCTGCAGCAGCACACATCACTGTGTATGAAGCCGCAGGAGCGAGGAACATCTCCTTACCTGCCTCCACCGGCTATGCGGAAGGAAGGAGGTGAGCGGGATGTTTACGTCCGTTTACGTCCCGCTCATCTCCGCCCCTCTGCTTCTATTGGCCGCCTGCCGTGTGACGTCGCTGTGACGCTGCACGACCTGCACCCTTAGGTAGGAGGCGGATCACCGGCCAGACCGACGTCGCAGGGCAGGTAAGTGCATGTGAAGCTGCCGTAGCAATGATGTTCTCTACGGCAGCTATCACAAGATATCGCATCTGCGACGGCGGCGGGGACTAATCGCGCTCAGCATCGCTACAGTCGGCTAGCGATGTCGCAGCGTGCAAAGTACCCCTACCACCCAGAACCCCACCAATACGCTTTGTACTTCTGCAGCTGCCAGATGTAAACACATTAAACAGAGCTGCAACATGTAGTGCCACTCATTGTGTAGTGGCTGCTGCCAGGAACTGCAGCTCACCTCCTAGCAAAAGAAATGGAGCTGGTCTGCCTGAGTCAGTGATTTATGCTGTTTGATTAATTAGGTGTAGGTTTAGGTTGAGTTCACATGTCCTGTAATCATCCATTAGAACAAATCCTGCAGAGATCCTTTGGCAAAAAAGTTGTGTAAAAACATTTTTTTTTGTCCATTGTCAAATCCCTGATTTCTGCCGGATCTGTTTTGTTTTTTTTAACATGGAAGTCAATGCAGAATGGATCCTTTAACGGATTGCTATTTATCTTCCATTTAAAATCTGATCCTGTAAAGAAAAATGGACGGCTAAATAGCATAACTGATCCGTTTTCCATAGACTCCAATGTTAAAAAAAAGAGGATTCGGCAAAAATCAGGTATTTAACAGCGGACAAAAAGGTTTTGTTTGCAGAACTTTTTTACCAACAGATTGTTGTTGGATCCATTCTAATGAAAGATTACAGGACACGTAAACTCAGCCTCAGCCTGTATCCTAGGTTTACACCACCTATTATTTGGAATAATGTATGGCAATAATTATGCACATTTTTGTACACCTGGGAGGACGTTCTCATTTTAGGGTACATCTCTTTCGCACATAAGCTGTCATCTTTTCAACTTGGCCATGACCCCTTGTTGAGCATGTCGGAAAGTGTCAGCCATAATAGATGTGATACAAGGCTTAGAAGACGTTTTGTTTGGCTCAAGTTAAGCCAGGATTTTGGCACATTTAGCTTGATAAATCCACTTTGAATATAGACATCAAAGGCCCTGTGCGCACGCTGCGGATATACTGCGGTGTTTGCCACGGATTTGCTGCAGAAAATGTGTCTAACATTGCTGCAGTCAATTCCCCAGCAAAACCTGTGGGTTTGAAAAAATGCTGTGCTCACACTGCGTTTTTTTATACCCGCGGATTTTCCGCTGCAAAATTAATGAGCATGTCGCTTCTTTTCCGCAGGTACCTGCGTTTTTTGCCATAGATAATGGTAAAAATCTGTAGAGACCAACCTGCGGACAATCCGCGGTAAATCCACAACAAATCTGCGGCAAACCGCACTAAAACCGCATGCGGATTTGGTTGCGGTTTTGGTGCAGTTTTTTACCGCAAGGAAACGTCTACTCCATGGCATAGGTCTGCTGCACTCTCCTATACAGTTAAACACTGTCAGCCGCCGTTTATTGAATGTTAGCCTATTGAAACTAAACAGTCGGGGAAAAGCCTCTGATGTATACTGTAGTCTAGGTGCACAGACACATTACCATACTTTGTAAAAACGTGATTCTGGAATTTGTTTGCAGCTTGTTATCCTGTGTCGGGCACCGATGTTCTCACATGTAGTGCTCCCTCATAGAAGAAGTTCTTCTTCATCTTCAGTCTATGCTATACAAGTCTGTGTTGCAGAAGCTGCAGGACATCATTATATACTCTTCAGATCCTGTGGACCTAATTTTCTGAAAAGCATGAGCGTATTCATTTCAATTAGTAGTGTTCTATAATCCTCAGAAAAGGGGGAAGCCAGCACTGCTTTGGAATGTACGATAATGCAAAATGAGATTTTTAGCAAATAATTGATACATTTTTTGAGCCGCCCCGGCCACGTGACTGCCTACTCTATATTTAATATTTACATTGTGCCATGCAGCCTCCTAAATTCATTAAAAGCAGAACCATATTGAAGCAACACATATACCTGTAACATTTCACAAACCGCTTCCATGTTCTCAAGGAAAGGCAACTGCGAATGAAGGCAATCCAGGTAACAGCATGTGCCAACAACGCCACACACGCCGGGACAATGTCAGAACTGACCCTCAAAGTGCCAGACCAGGGTCCATGATTGAAGGCGGAGCAGGCCCACGTATAAGGTGCTTAATTAACAAAGTCTGTGGACAAGGGGGAAGTGGTTGAATGTGAACAGCAAACAATATATAATTCTGATAGAAGCATAAGGAATTTTCAAACCAAACCAGGCGTGCATGGCATGGTGGGAGCCAGCCACCGGACCAGTAAACAATATTTTGTTGCTTCAATATGGTTCTGCTTTTAATGAATTTAGGAGGCCGCATGGCACAATGTAAATATCAAATATAGAGTAGGACCCCCCCATCGAGATTTGCAGCGACGTGGCAGGGGCGGCTCAAAAAATTGATCAATTATTTGCTAAAAATCTCATTTTGCATTATAGTACAGTTGAAATAATATGTGAATTTTCACTTTTAATTGTTTGCATGCTATTCCCAAGCAGTGCTGCCTCCCCGGTTTTCTGTTCTGTAATCCTCATCTTACTTTTCTAAGAGGTTCTGCAGCAGCACTTGACTTGTAAAAATGCAGTCAACCTGCACTTTAGGCTTTTGTATGGTCACACAATTGCTTAGTGATCTTTAATGTTCCTATAAGTAGGAGCATTATCACATATACACAGTAGGGGCATTATCACATATACACAGTAGGGGCATTATCACATATACACAGTAGGGGCATTATCACATATACACAGTAGGGGCATTATCACATATACACTGTAGGGGCATTATCACATATACACTGTAGGGTCATTATCACATATACACTGTAGGGGCATTATCACATATACACTGTAGGGGCATTATCACATATACACTGTAGGGGCATTATCACATATACACAGTT
Source organism: Anomaloglossus baeobatrachus (assembly GCF_048569485.1). Taxonomy (NCBI): domain Eukaryota; kingdom Metazoa; phylum Chordata; class Amphibia; order Anura; family Aromobatidae; genus Anomaloglossus; species Anomaloglossus baeobatrachus. The sequence goes on along the minus strand of NC_134358.1, from coordinate 532,772,297 downwards.
TTCTGTTTCTTATCTCAACCTTCTTTTGCCTCTGTCTCTTTATGTCCTATGTGAATTCTCATAATCTGTACACACGCTACTCTCGTTTCTGCAGCTGTATCACTTGCATCCTTTCTTGCTCACTTTTTCCTTTTCACTTTCTGAGGTTTTATTTTTTCTTCCTGCTTTTGTTCAGCGGATTCCTCATGTCTGCGCTCCCGCTCCTGCTGCCTTTCATCTGCATGGTCTCCATCCTGTACCTCCCTCACAATGTGGCCTACACAACATGACATGATACCTGGGTGAGCTCTCCGCAGCTGTTTTGATGTGATGACATTGCCGGCACTTTTATTACGGCTCGTTCCACATTGGCATTCGTCTCTAGTTATTTTGCTGGATATTCATGTCTCTGAACCATAAAGCCTCGGGGGTCTCAGTTCCCATCATTCAGAAATGTATTGAGATGTTTGTAAATGTGTTGACATTTTCCGTCTCTAATCCAGTTCGGTATGCAATGACACCCTGAAATTAGAACCAAGATAGCACCTGCCGGTAATGTTACGATTTTGTGCTTTTCATTTACAGGTTCTTCCGCACGACAGCAAAGCAAGGCGGCTCTTTGTAACAAGTGGCGGGCTTAAGAAGATTCAAGAGATCTCCACAGATCCTGGCTCCCCTCTCCAGGAATACATCAACACTATCAATAATTGTTACCCCGAGGAGATTGTCAAGTAAGGAAACACTGAATTCTTGGAAGCGTTCATCGTTGTGCATGGGCAGAGCCGCGCTATGGCAGATATGTCAGCCAAGAATGTAAATGACGTTACACGCTTGTAAAGAGGCAGAATAAAGGCCCCTTTACACACTGAAACATCGCTAGCGATATGGCTGTAACGTCAACGGCTTTGTGACGTAATAGCGACCTCCCCAGCGACATTGCAGTGTGTGACACGCATCAGCGACCTGGCCCCAGCTGTGAGGTCGCTGATCGCCACACATCTCTCAGGAACATTTTTTGGTCCTTTGTTTCCCGCTGCGCAGAAAGCATCGTTGTGTTTGACAGTGGGGTCCAACGAGCACCGACTCTGTGTAAGCGGTGTACGCTGGTAACCAGGGTAAATATCGGGTAACTAAGCAAAGCGCTTTGCTTGGTTACCCGATATTTACCCTGGTTACCAGCATCCGCCGCTTACAGGCTGCCAGCACTAGCTCCCTGCACACGTAGCAAGGGTAAATATCGGGTAACTAAGCAAAGCGCTTTGCTTAGTAACTTGATGTATACCCTAGCTACATGTACAGGGAGCCAGCGGTGGCAGCCTGTAAGCGGTGTACGCTGGTAACCAGGGTAAATATCGGGTAACCAAGCAAAGCGCTTTGCTTGGTTACCCGATATTTACCCTGGTTACCAAGCGCAGCATCATTACACGAGTCGCTGGTGGCTGGTTGCTGGTGAGATCTGCCTGATTGACAGCTCACCAGCGACCATGTAGCGACGCATCAACGATCCCTGCCAGGTCGGATCGCTGGTGGGATCGCTAGAAAGTCTCAGTGTGTAAAGGGGGCTTAAGTCATGATACAGAAGATGTCGGGGTCAAATCGAAAGTGACGCACATCTGGCGTCAGTAACGACGTCGCAACGTGTAAAGCCTAGATGCACCGATAAACGATCGCAAAAGCCTCGTAAATCGGTGATCTGTGTAGTGTCGGTCATTTCCATAATTTCACTGCAGCGACAGATACGAAGTTGTTCCTCGTTCCTGAGGCAGCACACATCGCTGTGCATGAAGCCGCAGGTGCAAGGAATATCTCCTACCTGCGTCCCGCCTGCAATGAGGAAGGAGGCGGGCGGGATGTTTACGTCCCGCTCATCTCCGCCCCTCCGCTTCTATTGGCCACCTGCCGTGTGACATCGCTGTGACGCCGCACGACCCGCCCCCTTAGGAAGGAGGCGGGTCACCGGTCAGAGCGACGTCGCAGAGCAGGTAAGTGCGTGTGAAGCTGCCGTATCGATAATGTTGGCTACGGCAGCTATCACAAGAGATCGTATCTGTGACGGGGGCGGGGACTATCGCGCTCGGCATCGCTACAATCGGCTAGCGATGTCGCAGCGTGCAAAGTACCCCTAAGCCGCATTGATGCACTGTGCCCTGCTGATCTGCAGTTCTACCACTTTGCAATTGGATATGATCAAATCGATTTGCATGACTGAGGTCCATTCGACACATCAGTTTTTCGTGGCCACTTGATGGGATCCTTGTGAACTGCCTCCTATCTGACAACATCCACCTCTATCTTTGTGATTAACCAAACTGGCGAGACGACAAGCCCGCTAATTAAAACAGGAGCCGCGATTGCTGGCAGGTAGGAGACGATTCTCAGGGCTCCTCCCGGCAGCCACAGGGTGCTGGTGGTCTTACCACTGGACCATGGTCTTGCAAATTTATTCTTTCATCTTTACTCTGTATAACACTAGTCTGCCCCAGGGGAAACCTTCATTAGGCCTCCGACACACATCCGTGCCGCCGGTACGTGTTTGGTACGTTTTTGCACGTACCGGTGGCAAGGAGACATGTACACCAATGCTACCCTACGGTAGCAGGCACACACACGTAAAACCACATGGAACGTGTGTCCGTGTCCGTTTGTACATGTGTGCGTTTTCAAACACGCTGACATGTCCGTTTATCTCTGGCAGCACGGGTGTCACACAGCCCCCACCCGTACCACACGGATGTAGTGTGGATGTGGTCCCGTGTGACACGGGCCGAAGAAAACTCACGTGTCAGAGAAAAAAAATAAATCTTTACTCACCTTCTCCATCCCTGCGGTCTCTGCTGCTGCTGTCACTTGCTGCCGACCGCCACTCATTATGCTCATTTAATATTCACTTCACTGCAGACGGCAGCAGCAGCAGCAGCGGGGAGTCAGCAGGACCGGAGACCGAAGATCAGTACCCTGGACAGCAGGAAGGACCACGTAAGTATGCAAATTACCGGTTCTCCGTGTGTTATCGCAGATAGCACACGGAGAAGACAGTTGGCCCGCACGTACCGTAGACAAGTACTTACCTACACGCAACACGCATGGAAAATACGTGTCTCGCGGCACGTGCGTGATTTTCACGTGAGTGTGGCAGAGGCCTTAAGCAGTGCAGTTCGTCAAACACTAACAGTGTGTAATATACACACTGTTAGGATTTGCATGTGCTAGCTGGTTTGAGTGGTACGCAATTTGCATATTTGTGGTCACTTGTCAACTCACTGCTCGTGCAGTGCTTGGCTAGAAGAGAAAAATCCTCATGGTGCATATTAATATACAATACTATATTAATAGGATTTGGCAAGATGCACAGTTTGCCGAAAGTTTGACCTTGTGAAGAAAACTCCTTCAACTTTTTCCAGCTATTATTACACTATACATTTTGAAGTCGTATTCTGTGACCCTGTTTAAGTGTGTTCCGCCCCAAATCTAACATATTAGTCAGCATAAAGCACTTGCCATAGAAGCAGCCCTGTATAGGTTCCCCGTCTTCACAAAATAGGGAGGACTTAGGGGACGGTGACCACGTTCTGACGCTAACCTACCAGGAATGAAAAGGTAGTGAAAGTGCCATGCACACCCTATCATTCTATGTGCAACCTGCACTAATGTTGTAAAATTATATATACTGTATTATGATTTGGCAAAGTTCAGCTTCTTCAGTAAATTGTGCCTCAATTGACTCTTCATCCTCTTCGTTTTATGCATTTATTTTCCCTGTTTATATTTCAGATATTACTCTCCTGGATATTCCCAGACGCTGCTGGAGAGGGTGGATCATTACCAGCCGGTGATTTCATGAGCTTGCTATTTATATTTAAATGCTCTATTTTATTACCGGCATTGAAAATCTATCTGTTTGGAGCACTATAAATATTTTATACTACGCTGTAAACAGAAATTAAAGACGTACTACCCATCTTAACGGAGTGTTGTCTGAAAGTTGTATGTTTGTAATCCACTCAAAAGTGGTCGTAAAAAAAACAAAACAACAAAAATAACATTTTAAAAGAGCTTATTTTTTACAGGCACTTTTTCTTTTTATGAAAGCAATTGAGATTAATAAGAAAATAAGAGTATTATTCATTATTCAGTGTCAATAAATGCGTCAAAAATCCACCCTCTATTTCTGGTGTAAAAATCTGTATCTCTGAAGTACACCTTGTGCTATTAGTAAATTACTTTGGCAGTACAAGTTAAAGGGAATGTGTCATCAAGAATTGACCTATTGTTTAAATTAGATTTTTAAATGGATTTTTTAAAATGGTTTTTAATTCTTTTTATTCAGTTTTTCATATTACATCAGTACTAAAAGAAAGATTCAGAAACCAATTTTCTCACTGGCGATAAATTCTAGTACTTGGCTCACGCATCCGGTTCTATATAGATAACTTTTCAGCAGTTTCATAATCATCATAGATAGGATTAGAGTACCAGATAACACTACTTGCACTAGTAACATACAGTAGAATCATAGAATCATAAAATATTAGAGTTGGATTGGACCTCCTGGGTCATCTAGTCCAACCCCCTGCTCAAAGCAGGATTCACTAAATCATCCCAGACAGATGTCCGTCCAACCTCTTTTTAAAGACTTCCATTGAAGGAGAACTCACCACCTGTTGTGGCAGCCTGTTCCACTCGTTGATCACCCTCACCGTCAAAAAGTTTTTTCTAATATCTAATCATCTAATCTGTGTCTCCTCCCCATCAGTTTCATCCCGTTGCTTCTAGTCTTTCCTTGTGAAAATGAGAATAAAACTGATCTATCTACAGTGTGACATCCTTTAAGGCCCTGTGCACACTTGCCGGTTTTTGCCGCGGATTTCCTGTGGATTTGCTGCATGTTTCGCTGCAGAAAATGTTCATAACATCTCTGCAGTGAATCACCAGCAAAACCTATGGGAAAAAAAAATGCTGTGCGCACTATGCGGAATTTGACAGCTGCATGTTTTGCTGCGGGATTCCCGCAGCAAAAACAATTGCATATCAATTCTTTTCCGCACGTCGCTGCGGGATTTCACTCTATTGACTGCAATGTAATCGTGAAATCCCGCAGGGAATAACGCAGGCAGCAAATTCTGTGCGGTTCATTGCGTTATTCCCTGCAGTATTTCGCGGTTTACCTGCGGTAATGTACATCGCTTGCCTGCGGTTTGCAGGGAAGTGATGTCATTATGACAGGAAGAGGAAGCAGAGCAGAGTAAACACACACAGATCACACACACACACAGACATCAGAGACATAGAACACAGACACAGACATATAGAATACACATAGAAAGCAAATGGAATATAGAAAAAAAAAACACGTGGGCTCCGCTGTATATTTACCGTCCAGCCGAGGTAAACACACAGCGGTGGCCCGGTATTCTCAGGCTGGGGAGGGCGAGGGGCAGGGTTAATGTCCCCTGCCTCCCTCCCACCTCCCGCAGCCGAGAATATCAGCTGCAGCTGCCCCGGGACTGTCGCATGCATTATGCGACAGTACCGGAGTGTCCCCGGCTCTTCTAGATGCCGTGATGCAGTGGCGATCCAGGTAATAAGGAGTTAATGGCGGCGGATCGCTGCCACTAAGTCCAGGCTTGATCATGGCAGCGTCTATGTGACAGCTGACATGATCAACCTGTAAGTAAAGTGAAAAAACACACACACCGAAAAAACCTTTATTTTAAATAAAACACAAAAAAGCCTCGTTCACCCGTTAATTAACCCCCCGAAACAAAGCTACGACGTAATCCACAGGTCCTGCGCTACTTACATCCAGCCGTGACTGAAACAGACACAGCGCTGAATGCAGCCTCGCAGCGAGACAGCAGAGGTAACCACAGGGTATTTCCCACGGCCGGTAATGTGAACTCACTACCAACCGTGAGAAATGCAGAGATCTGTCCTCTATCTATCTATCCATCTATCCCTCTATCTATTCTTCTATCTGTCTATTTATTTATCTATCTACTATCTATCTCAGAAGGAAATGGTTTTTTTTTGTTTGTTTATTTCAATGTGCTTTATTTCATTGAATGCAATAAAAGACATGTACCAAACCGCATGCGGCAAAACCGCGGCAATACCGCAAACAATACCGCGGTACAACCACAGCAAACCGCATGCGGTTTTCGGGTGCGATTTGCCGCGTTTTTTTACCGCGGGTGCGGTAATCTTTCAATGCCTGCGGAATTTTCTTGAGAAAATTCAATTTTCCAGTGCGCACATAGCCTAAGGTATTTGTAGACCGCTATTAGGTCTCCTCTCAGTCTTCTCTTTTGCAAGCTAAATAATCCTAAATCCTGTAACTGTTCCTCATAGGACATTATTATTATTATTTATTATTATAGCGCCATCAATTCCATGGCGCTTTACATGTGAAAGGGGTATACATAATAGGGACAAGTACAATAATCATAAACAGTACAAGACACAGACAGGTACAGGAGGAGAGAGGTCCCTGCCCGCGAGGGCTCACAGTCTACAAGGGATAGGTGAGGATACAGTAGGTGAGGGTAAAGCTAATTGTGCGGCGCTGTATCAGACTGAGGGTTACGGCAGGTTTTAGTCTTGTCGGAAGAGGTGGGTCTTCAGGTTCCTTTTCAAGCTTGGCAAGGTAGGCGAGAGTCTGATGTGTTGTGGCAGAGCATTCCAGAGTATGGGGGAGGCACGGACGAAATCTTGGATGCGATGGTGGGAAGAGGAGATGAGAGGGGAGTAGAGAAGGAGATCTTGTGAGGATCGGAGGTTACGTGTAGGTAAGTACCGGGAGACTAGGTCACAGATGTAGGGAGGAGACAGGTTGTGGATGGCTTTGTATGTCATGGTTAGTGTTTTGAATTGGAGTTGTTGGGCAAGGGGAACAAGGGGAAGCCAGTGAAGGGATTGGCAGAGAGGAGAGGTCGGGGAGTAGCGGGGGGACAGGTGGATTAGCTGGGCAGCATAGTTTAGAATAGATTGTAGGGGTGCGAGACTGTTAGAAGGGAGGCCACAGAGCAGGAGGTTGCAATAATCCAGGCGGGAGATAATAAGGGCATGTATTAGGGTTTTTGCAGCTTCTTGGGAGAGGAATGTACGAATCCGGGAAATTATATAATATATATATATATATATATATATATTATATATATGTTTTTATATATATATATATATATATATATATATATATATATATATTATATATATGTTTTTATATATATATATATATATATATATATATATATATATACCATAGTTTGCAGACCACTCAGCATTCTGGTCACTCTTCTCTGAACTTGCTCCAGTTTGTTGATGTCTTTTATAAAATGTGGTGCCCAGAACTGGACACAATATTCCACATGAGGTCTGAACAAAGAGGACTAAAGGGGGATAATGACTTCACGTGATCTAGACTGTATGCTTCTGTTAATACATCTTCTTAGAATGGTGTTTGCCTTTTTTGCTGCAGTATCACACTGTTGACTCATGTTCAGTCTGTGATCTATTAGTATACCTAAGGGGTACTTTGCACATTGCAACATCGCTACTGCGATATGGTCTGGGTCAAATCGAAAGTGACGCACATCCGGGGCCGGTAACGACGTCGCAACGTGTAAAGCCTAGAATCACTGATAAATGATCGCAAAAGCGTCGAAAATCGGTGATCTGTGTAGTGTCGGTCATTTCCATAATTTCGCTGCAGCGACAGGTACGATGTTGTTCCTCATTCCTGCGGCAGCTCACATCGCTGTGTATAAAGCTGCAGGAGAGAGGAACATCTCCTTACCTGCGTCCCGCCTGCAATGAGGAAGGCAGGAGGTGGGCGGGATGTTTACGTCCCGCTCATCTCCGCCCCTCCGCTTCTATTGGCTGCCTGCTTTGTGAAGTCGCTGTGACGCCGCACGACCCGGCCCCTTAGGAAGGAGGTGGCTCGCCGGCCAGAGCGACGTCGTAGGGCAGGTAAGTGCATGTGAAGCTGCCGTAGCGATAATGTTCGCTACGGCAGCTATCAGAAGATATCGCATCTGCGACGGGGGCGGGGACTATCGCTTGGCATCGCTACAATCGGCTAGCGATGTCGCAGCGTGCAAAGTACCCCTAAGTCTTTTTCACACATGCTGTTGGATAGCTCTATTCCTCCCATGCTGTATATGCTCTTGTCATTATTCTTGCCAAGATGTATGACTTTGCATGTCTCCCTGTTAAAAACCATTCTATTAGTTGCTGCCCATTGTTCCAGCTTGTTTAGATCTTGTTGAATCCTCTCTCTTCTCTAGTATTAGCTATTGCTCCTAGCTTTGTGTCATCAGCAAATTTAATCAGTTTACCCTTAATTCCTTCATCTAAATCATTGATAAAGATGTTAAACAACACGGGGCCCAGGACAGAGCCCTGTGGTACCCCACTTGAAACAGTCTTCCAACTGTGCAGCCATTTATGACCACTCTTTGACTCCGATCACGAATCCATTTAACAGTTGCCTTGTCCATTCCACACTTGGCCATTTTTTCAATAAGGATTGTATGAGATACTTTGTCAAATGCTTTACTGAAGTCAAGATATACTATATCTACTGCATTTCCCTGATCCACCCAGTGATTTTGTCATAGAAGGAAATTAAGTTAGTCTGACAGGACTTATTAGTTACAAACCCATGCTGGCTCTGGTTAATCACGTCATTCTCATCCAGGTACTTGCATAAATGTTGTTTAATAATCTGTTCAAAGTTATTTCCTGGTATGGAAGTCAGGCTCACAGGCCTGTAGTTCCCTGGGTCCACCTTCTTCCCCTTTTTGAAGACAGGGACAACATTTGCTCTTCTCCAGTCTTCAGGAACTTCTCCTGTAGATCACACAGGAGAGTTAATGTCATAGCTCACCTCCTCCCCCTCCCTTTACATTCATTATTCCCTTGATGATAGCATGCTCATTAAATACTTCAATACTTTAGGATTTAAGTCAGTCTATTTTTTCTCATGTCTGTGTGCCCGCAATCCGACAATCGAGCAGGCAGGTCACCGGGGGTCACACTGGAGGCTCTCTGCTGCCTACAGTGATAGGTGAACTTGCTGCTCTCAGTGAAAGTGGAACCTGCTGTCGGATTACCGGACTGTTGGATTTCGGGACACTGCCGCATGGCAATCTGGTAGTCAGATCACCGGAGGTCACACTGGGGGCTCCTTGCTGCCCTCATTGAAAGTGGAACCCGCTGTGGGATTGTGGGACCCTGCGAGAGTGCAGGACACTGCCGCACAGCAATCCGGCAGTGGATTCCAAATTGCAAGACTTCTATTTTATTTTTTTTATTTATTTCATTTTTTATTTTTTTTTAAATAGAAAGCTATAAATAAAGTTTAAAAAATACATTTAAAACTAAAACTGATTAAAACAAGCAGTTTGTCTTTTGATGACACATTCCTGTTACTTCTGGAAACTAATAGACAATTGCTACAGATCTGATCCATAAGGTGTGAGGCAAATCCCGGGATATGAAGATGAATTATGACTTCCAGTCATAATCGCTCATCACTCCCTGGCAGTGCCCCCTCCCTTCTTGTCCTAAATGTCCAGCATCTGTGAAGGTGTTACACCTCCATGGCCATCTCCTGTGATATGGAGATGAGATGATGTGGGAACAAAGGACACAGGATGACTCCCTGCCGTCACCCTGTAACAAGAGTTGTATCTCATTATAAGGCTCTGTAACTAGCCAGACAGAACGACTCCAGTAAAAAATGGTTCATATCTCGCAGGCCATATTTCCGATAAATATGGCAACCATAAAAATGGTGTCTCCGCATGCGGACGATGCCGGCACACCCTTTTTATGGGAGCAGGACATTGGGAACTGCCCCAGGCGTGATATCAGCCAATGGGGAACTGGCAGACAGGTCATGAGTCCCCTCGTTCTGTAGCTAAATTCATAACTGTCACAATGAGAGCATTGGCGTCCGCCTACGACGCTCCCAGGCAAAGTTATGGCCCATATTCCATGTTGTGGATTGTCCATAACTCAAGCCAGGGGTGGAGCAGTGCTCCCTCTGAGGTCACTAAGGTAGGAGGGGACCTGGATTTGCCCAGGTTGATAACCCTACTTCGGCCATTTTCCAGTGTTCTTTTCGCTGGGGGCACGTGTAGGAAACATCTGTGGGAAGGATCCTAGAAACCTGGGTACAGCGCCCCCCTGTGGCCAGACGCAACAAGGTAACTGCTGGAACTGTGTATGCCTGTTTGTAACCCATGCTTTGATTGTAACTGTACTCTGACATATGTATATTCTGTAGATTCCCTATTGTATATATTGTAGTTTCTAGTGTGCTTTAGGCTGATTAAATTATATAATTAATCTTGGGCTGTTCTGTTATCTCGATCCCACCGCTATGCCACCAATATGTCACAAACCACCGGGGGGGTCACTCAGAAATCCCCCGCGCTGGCTACCAGTACGTCACAATCGGGGGGTAACAAGTGGGGGTCACCCCTCCTTTATACCTCCCGACCGACAGAGCACGTGACGCGCTCTCTAGCGCCCCTCTTATAGTCAGGCCAATTATGGAATTGCCCGACAATAAGCAAGGAGGCCGCTATACTACTTATGCCGATTATTGAAGGGTCCCCGGTGAGAGTAGGGTATATATTCCCCCGACCTCCGCGGGCGGAATATATAAAATCTCCCCGAATCTCACTGGCCTCCCCACAATAATCCTTGGCACAAACTCGCTGCCACCAACCGCTTCACGGTAACTATTAGCCGAACACACAGACGTGGGATTCAAGATCGAGATAACAGAACAGCCCAAGATTAATTATATAATTTAATCAGCCTAAAGCACACTAGAAACTACAATATATACAATAGGGAATCTACAGAATATACATATGTCAGAGTACAGTTACAATCAAAGCATGGGTTACAAACAGGCATACACAGTTCCAGCAGTTACCTTGTTGCGTCTGGCCACAGGGGGGCGCTGTACCCAGGTTTCTAGGATCCTTCCCACAGATGTTTCCTACACGTGCCCCCAGCGAAAAGAACACTGGAAAATGGCCGAAGTAGGGTTATCAACCTGGGCAAATCCAGGTCCCCTCCTACCTTAGTGACCTCAGAGGGAGCACTGCTCCACCCCTGGCTTGAGTTATGGACAATCCACAACATGGAATATGGGCCATAACTTTGCCTGGGAGCGTCGTAGGCGGACGCCAATGCTCTCATTGTGACAGTTATGAATTTAGCTACAGAACGAGGGGACTCATGACCTGTCTGCCAGTTCCCCATTGGCTGATATCACGCCTGGGGCAGTTCCCAATGTCCTGCTCCCATAAAAAGGGTGTGCCGGCATCGTCCGCATGCGGAGACACCATTTTTATGGTTGCCATATTTATCGGAAATATGGCCTGCGAGATATGAACCATTTTTTACTGGAGTCGTTCTGTCTGGCTAGTTCCAGAGCCTTATAATGAGATACAACTCTTGTTACAGGGTGACGGCAGGGAGTCATCCTGTGTCCTTTGTTCCCACATCATCTCATCTCCATATCACAGGAGATGGCCATGGAGGTGTAACACCTTCACAGATGCTGGACATTTAGGACAAGAAGGGAGGGGGCACTGCCAGGGAGTGATGAGCGATTATGACTGGAAGTCATAATTCATCTTCATATCCCGGGATTTGCCTCACAATAATGTATGCTAATTTTTTTTTATTGTTTTCTTCATCATGGAAGAAAGTTATTTTGCATATTTTTTTCCTAATAGAATAGTGACTAAAAATAATGATTTGTGCACATGATGTCAGAATTTCCTTAAAGGGCACTAACCATCAGGATTTTCATACATAAAGTAAAGCCAGGACCATACTGGTTCTAGGATGCTGAATCTAAAGGGGGCTTTACACGCTACGATATCGTTAATGTTTTGTCGTCGGGGTCACGTTGTTAGTGACGCACATCCGGCGTCATTAATGATATCGCAGCGTGTGACACTGACCAGCGACCTTAAGCGACCTCAAAAATGGTGAAAATCGTTCACCATGGAGAGGTCGTCCCAAACTCAAAAATCGGTAAGGGTTGTTTATCCAGGTGGTTCATCGCTCATGCGGCAGCACACATCGCTATGTGTGACACCGCAGGAGCGAGAAACGTCTCCTTACCTGCCGCCGGCCACAATGCGGAAGGAAGGAGGTGGGCGGGATGTTACGTCCTGCTCATCTCCGCCCCTCTGCTTTGATTGGCCGGCCACTTAGTGACGTTGCGGTGACGTCGCTGTGATGCTGAACGTCCCTCCCCCTTGAAGGAGGGATTGTTCGGCAGTCACAGCGACGCCGCCGACCAGGTAAGTATGTGTGACGCTGCCGTAGCGATAATGTTCGCTACGGCAGCGATCACAAACAATCGCATGCGCGACGGGGGCGGGTACTTACACGCTCGCTATCGCTACAAATTGCTAGCGATATCGCTACCGTGTAAATCCGCCTTTAGTGTACCTTTTATTCTGAGATTGGATGTTTTATTTCAGAAATATGTCCAAGTAAAGTTCCAGCAATGCACTGCTATTTGATTAACAGGTTCAACAGGAAAAGAATATGTGGGTCGGGTCTTGCTGCCTGACTGGCCTTCCTGCCCCTGTCGCCCTCATAGAAGTTAATTCTGGCTCAGGCAGGCAGACAGACAGTGGATTTGACCCAACTGATCACACATTAATAGCAAGAACTATTCATGTGTGGGACTTTACTCTCAAGGCTCTGAGCACACTGTTTGTGGTGCAGACTGAACATAAAGCTCTCACATTGGCAACTTCCATATTGGTGATTAACATCGTAAATTATAATTGATATTTAAAAATGAATCCTGAACATTTATTTGTTGAACATTATGGCATATGGCTTTTTATACCCTTTGGACACATTTGGCATATAAATCTGATATTTTTTGATATTTATTGCCCATGCATGGTTAACCCTGAATGGATGAGCAGGTCACCTCACCTCCACCATGTTACTGGGGTTGATGGCTGTTCAGTGATCAGACATTTATGGCATATTAAATCACGAGATCAAGAAATGTTTTTGGGTTTTTTTCCCCAGAAATCCATTATAGTGAGTATTTGAGTTAGGGGTACTTCTCACATAGCGAGATCGCTGCTGAGTCACGGTTTTTGTGACGCACCAGTGACCTCATTAGCGATCTCGCCGTGTGTGACACTGAGCAGCGATCTGGCCCCTGCTGTGAAATCGCTGCTCATTACACACAGTGCTGGTTCATTTTTTGGACATTGCTCTCCTGCTGTGAAGCACATATCGCTGTGTTTGACAGCGAGAGAGCAACGATCTGAATGTGCAGGGAGCCGGCTTCTGGCAGCCTGCGGTAAACTGTAACCAAGGTAAATATCGGGTAACCAAGCGAAGCGCTGTGCTTGGTTACCCGATATTTACCTTGGTTACTAACGTACGCCGCTCTCAGGCTGCCAGTGCTGGCTCCCTGCTCCCTGCACACGTAGCCGGAGTACACATCGGGTAAATAAGCAAAGCGGTTTGCTTATTAACCCGATTTGTACTCTGGCTAGGAGTGCAGGGAGCCAGCGCTAAGCGGTGTGCGCTGGTAACCAAGGTAAATATCAGGTAACTTTGCTTGGTTACCCGATATTTACCTTAGTTACCAAGCGCGGCATCGCTTCCATGCGGCGCTGGGGGCTGGTCACTGGTCGGTGGTGAGATCTGCCTGACAGCTCACCAGCGATCATGTAGTGACGCACCAGCGATCTTGACCAGGTCAGCTCGCTGGTGGGATCGCTGGAGCGTCGCTAAAGTGTGACGGTACCCTTAAAGCTGTAGAAGTACTGCTGTTATTTTCTACTATGGAAACGGCCTGAAATCCATTGCAGATCTGAAATGTTCATTGTGCTGCAGATTTCGCCCTTGCATTGCAGTAAGTGCAACCTGTGTCACATCTGTAAGAAATTGGTGACAGATTTGCCTTTAAATCCTCATGGATTTACTGCAGATCTAGTTTTTTCACATGGGAACTTGGCGTAATGCAGATTCATGGTGGGAACAGAAGTGCACAGTATGGCTCTCTAGGATGGGTGCAAATTCAAGAAACCAGGAGTAAGGTTATGTCTTACAGTGTGTATATAATAAGCTGAGATGGCTCAGATGTAGCCGCTCACAACCCTGAAGGGCCATGCACATAGCCGTATACTGTAGAAAGGCTTTGCTGACCGTGCAGGATGAAATGTCCTTGGCTCTAATTTTGTATGGCTCCTGTGCATTATCAAAGCAAGAATTTTAAGTGAATTGCATAAGCGCTTTTAGTACTTCTGATTGACCCAGAGGGCAGATTGAAACAGGGCATGTGCTATATGAATACAGCGTTTTCAGCCCCTTGAGACACTGGAGATATGTTAGTGGGGGCAAAGCATTGTTAGGCCACGTGCACATGTTGAGTATTTGCTGACGTTTTTTTTACCATAGTATTAGTAAGACAAAACCAGGAGTGGTTAAAAAAATGTAGAAGTGGTCCCCGTGATTCTATAATACTTTTCCACTCCTGGGTTTGGCTAAAAATACAGAGATAAAAAACTCACCAAATATTCAACGCCTTTGTTTGAGTTTCCATAACGAGCTTTATTTTATGTTTTAAGTTGTGTATTTTCCCAGTTCAAAAAACCTCAGCGTCTTCCAGGAAGGTGGATGGATGTATAGAAATCTTCTGCCCACTGTGGTTCTTTTTTCCGCCAGTAAACTGACCTGTAGTGTGTGTATCAAACATATCACTTTCTCTTGTGATAAATATTAATTTTCCTTGCGTATTTTCCCCATAGACTTGAATTTGATGAGGAAAATCCACAGATAAAAAAAAATTGCATACCATTGGATTGTCCACATCCAATGCAAGTCTATGGAGAAAATTAGCAACTAAAACTCAGCGTACCAGCAAGAGATACTGACATATTGCGGATTTAAAACACGCTCCGCAGGTCAGGTTATAGTGAGTAAAAAAGAAGCCAGCAGGCAGGAGATTTCCATAAATCCCATCCACTCTGCTGGAACTGGAAGATGCTGAATTTTTGACAAAGTGAAAATAACCAGTATCAGGAACTCAATAAAAACTCAGCCTGAAGGTCTCTTTCACAAGTCTGTGTTTCCGGTACATGTGATGTCCGTTTTCACACGTACCGGAGACACGGACACACTATTAAATTCAATGGGTTGGTGCACGTCTGTGATAATTCAATGGGTTTGCGTGGAGCACACGTGTGTCCATGTGCTCTACACGGTGACATGTCCGTTTTTTCTCCAGCAGCACGGATGTCACACGGACCGCACACTGATGTGATCCGTGTGACACGTACTGGTGAAAAGACAGGTCACATAAAAATAAGAAAATTTTGATACTTACCTGTCTCCAGCGCTGCTGTCTCTGCTTCTGCAGTTGCTTCCGGGCCTGCTCATTATGCCTCATGCATATTCACTGCACTCACCTTTGACCGGAAGCAACAGCAGCGCCGGAGACAGGTAAGTATACCAGCTCATGCTGTCCATGTACTATCTGGGTGTCACATGGATAGCACACGTAGAAAACACACATACAGACACACACATACATACCCACACCACGGACTGTGAAATACATGTGTTTTACAAGGACATATACACAGATGTGTGAAAGAATCCTTAGGGTATGTAAAATTAAAGCTAAGGCCCCATTCATCATTTGCACTTTTCTTTAAGTCACCTTTGTCTTGGGGTATTCAATATTTTAGGGCCAAATTCTTTAAAACGCTGCAATCAGTTTATGAATTTTGTGCAAAATTAAAGAAAAATGCTCATTTTAGAAAGTCACAATTGTTGAATCAATTGCAAACATTTTAAAAAGAAAACCATGCCTATATGGGCGAACAATAAAACAAAACCCAGGAGAACACATAAATAAACTTTAAAAAAAAGGTGTACAGTAAAAGAAGAATTTAAAAAACAGGCTCAAATCACAAAGATCGAAAAAACAGGCTCAAATGCAATAATGAATCAGATCTTCAATCTGGACAATCCTTTAGAATATATAAATCCTCGATGAGACCATTCGCCTATAACATCAGATTTATTATTTCCACAAATTCCTGTTAAGGTACAGGGTCTGACTTGACTTGTTGGGACTTGTAGTTCCACAACAGCTGCTGAGCCACGGGACGCTCCTCCTGACTAATGTGGAGGACTCACAAGTGCATTTTCTACTAGTAATGTGCTGTCATCTGTGAACAAAGGGAATAATTGACTCCTAATGAGCCCGTCACACAGTCATCTTAACTCTTGAAACGCAGCTGTAACCGCATAAGACCTAGATCATATACAGTCCTGGCCAGAAAAATCTGCAGCCTGCAAAGTGTGAAACCCATAACCAAGCAAATAAGGATGGGAAAACATGGCAGGATGTGATATCGTATGATACAGGCCAGAAACTGGACTCATCTCACCCCACTGTTACAGGGTAGAAGGATGTATTTCATATTACAAGACTTAACAGGTAAAATATATAAATATTAAATACTGCTATACTGTACTTGGTTATGGTTTCTTCTCACACCAGAATGACAAAAAATAATTACACCAACATGTACTGTACCATTCCCATAGACTTCCATGGGGAAGACGTATGCCATAAATGGCCCCCTTTTAGAGACGTCTCACAGGTCTATATCTGGATCCTGTTTTGTTTTTTCTAAAACACTGCTACATTTTCTCAAACCGCAGAAAAGCACAGAAATGTCTGGAAGGTCTCTGTCACAAACTTGTATAAAAACATGTTTTTTTATTTTGATGGTATCTTTTTTAAGTTCATTACATTTGTTTTTAAGGTTTTATAGAGAAGATTCTGGGAGAGAAAAAAAAAAACACCACTGACACCAAAACCACCAAATATGTGTTTCATAATGTCAGAGCACTACCATGCTCGGGTGCGGAGTACTCATAACTAGTGATGAGCGAGCACTACCATGCTCAGGTGCTCGGTACTCGTAACTAGTAACGAGCGGGCACTACCATGCTCGGGTGCTGAGTACTCATAACTAGTGATGAGCGGGCACTACCATGCTCGGGTGCTCGGTACTCGTAACTAGTGATGAGCGGGCACTACCATGCTCGGGTGCTGAGTACTCATAACTAGTGATGAGCGGGCACTACCATGCTCGGGTGCTCAGTACTCATAACTAGTGATGAGCGGGCACTACCGTGCTCGGGTGCTCAGTACTCATAACTAGTGATGAGCGAGCTTACTACCATGCTCGGATGCTCAGTACTCATAACTAGTGATGAGCGAGCTTACTACCATACTCGGATGCTCAGTACTCATAACTAGTGATGAGCGGGGACTACCATGCTCGGGTGCTCGGTACTTGTAACTAGTGATGAGCGAGCACTACCATGCTTGGGTGCTCTGTACTCGTAGCTAGTGATGAGCGAGCACTACCATGCTTGGGTGCTCCATACTCGTAACTAGTGATGAGCGGACACTACCATGCTCGGGTGCTCGGTACTGGTAACTAGTGATGAGCGAGCACTACCATGCTCGGGTGCTCAGTACTCGTTACTAGTGATGAGCAAGCACTACCATGCTCGGGTGCTCAGTACTCGGAACTAGTGATGAGCAAGCACTACCATGCACAGGTGTTCTGTACTGGTAACCAGCAGTCAGATGGGATGATCTGTAAGAAGCTACCTTGTTTACTTGTTTATCAATAGCTTATCTTAAGAGCTTAGCCTACAGGGTAAAGGTACCGTCACACTAAGCGACGCTCCAGCGATCCCACCAGCAACCTGACCTGGCAGGGATCGCTGGAGCGTCGCTACACGGGTTGCTGTTTAGCTGTCACACAGGCAGATCTCACCAGCGACCAGTGACCAGCCCCCAGCCAGCAGCGAAGCGTGGAAGCAATGCTGCGCTTGGTAACTAAGGTAAATATCGGGTAACCAACCCGATATTTACCTTGGTTATCAGCGCACACCGCTTAGCTCTGGCTCCCTGCACACCTAGCCACAGTACACATCGGGTTAATTACCCGATGTGTACTCTGCTAAGTGTGCAGGGAGCCAGCTTCTGCGGACGCTGGTAACCACGGTAAACATCGGGTAATCAAGAAGCCCTTACCTTGGTTACCCGATAGTTACCTTCGTTACCAGCGTCCGCCGCTCTCACACTGCCAGTGCCGGCTCCCTGTTGTGTCCTCTGGCTACGTGTGCAGAGAGCAGAGAGCCGGCACTGGCAGTGTGAGAGCGGCAGACGCTGGTAACGAAGGTAAATATCGGGTAACCAAGGAAAGGGCTTCTTGGTTACCCGATATTTACATTGGTTACCAGCCTCCGCAGAAGCCGGCTCCTGCTGCCTGCACATTTAGTTGTTGCTGTCTCGCTGTCACACACAGCGATCTGTGCTTCACAGCAGGACAGCAACAACTAAAAAATGGCCCAGGACATTCAGCAACAACCAACGACCTCACAGCAGGGGCCAGGTTGTTGCTGGATGTCACACACAGCGACATCACTAGCAACATCGCTGCTACGTCACAAAAGTTGTTCCTTAGCAGCGATGTTGCTAGCGATGTTGCTTAGTGAGACGTGGCCTTTATCCCCCCCAAAAAAAAACTAATTATCACCTCTCCATAGAATAGGGGATAAATTGCTGATTGCTGAGGTTTTTTCTACAGGGACCAGCAGCGATCCTGAGATCAGCTTTTTGAAGCTCCATATTGAAGGGAGCAGAGGTGAAGTGCGCATGCTCAGCCTCCGCTCCACGCATTGTCTATTGCTCAGCCATAGAAAGCAGAGCGCTGTACTCATTTTTCTTTGACAGCCCTATAGGCCATGGGTCCCCAATTCCAGTCCTCAAGAGCCGCCAACAGTGCAGGTTTTCAGGATTTCCTTAGTATTGCACAGGTGATAATTTAATCACCTGCACAGTTGATGATTCCAACACCCATGCAATGCTAAGGAAATCCTGAAAACATGCACTGTTGGCGGCCCTCGAGGACTGGAGTTGGGGAACCCTGCTATAGGCAATGGCTAAGAATGGATGAAATGGGGGTTTAGCATGTGCACCTCCGCTTCCTTCAAGACATGGCTGCAGTTTTCACTCTTGAGGATCCAAAGCCTTGATCTCAGGATTGCTGGGGGAGGGGAAATCTAGATCTAGTGGTTGGATCTCCAGCAATCAGCAAGTTATCCCCTATTCCATGCATAGGGAATACGTTTTTGTGTTTTTTTTGGATGGTTGAGGGAGAAGAACAACCCCTTAATGTACAAACATAAGCAAAAGGAGGTCCATGTGACTGGTATACCTCTGAATCTTGCAGACACACTTTGAAAGTTTTACTTGACTGCACTTTACAACTGACTCCTGGTGACTTTCCTGATTAACACTTCGAAACGCGTTGAATAAACCACCTTAAACATTATATCCTCGCATTTGGCTATATGATTTCCTCCAGCAGCGCAGAGAGAAGATACATCGCACTCCGATTCCTTTGTAATCTGACTTTATGATAAATGATTTTTTTTGTTTTTATCTGCATTCTATAACTGAAGCCTTTCAGGTACATGCACCGACTATATATTCAGTGTCGCCACTCTTCCTGCTGAATGTAGACAAGGATTGCTGTATATTTTTTTTTTCTTGAATTTCTCCCATCCAAAACCCATGCTGCCTAAAGGCCGCTTTACACGCTGCGATATTGTGACCGATATCGCTAGCATGGGTTCCCGCCCCCATCGGTTGTGCGACACGGGCAAATCGCTGCCCGTGGCGCACAACATCGCACGGACCCGTCACACTACTTACCTGCCCTGCGACGTCACTGTGACCGGCGATCTGCCTCCTTTCTAAGGGGGCGGTTCGTTCAGCGTCACAGCAACATCACAGCAGCGTTACTGAACCACCGCCCAATAGAAGCGGAGGGGCGGAGATGAGCGGGACGAACATCCCGTCCACCTTCTTCCTTCCGCATTGCGTGCGGGACGCAGGTAAGGAGAGGTTCCTCGTTCCTGCGGTATCACACGGAGCGATGTGTGCTGCCGCAGGAACGACGAACTACATCGTTACTGCAGCAGCAACGATATTCGAGAATGGACCCCCATGTCACCGATGACCGATTTTGCACATTTTTGCGACGATGCAAAATCGCTCATAGGTGTCACATGCAACGGCATCGCTAAAGTGGCCGGATGTGCGTCACAAATTCCGGGACCCCAACGAGATCGCTTGAGCGATGTCGCAGCGTGTAAAGCGGCCGTAAAGCTTTATTCACACGACCAATTTTTCCACCTGTTTTAGATATAAACAACACCTGCACGTCCAACTCCTCCCTATTACAGTCAATTGTCTGATTTTGATAATGGACAAACACAGAGTAAGAATTGGATTTAAGACAAAAAAAACAATAATCTGTTTAATAAAAAATTGTCAATAGAGATAAATACTGAATGGATCCAAACAGATCACCGAAAAACATGTTTCTTGTTCCATTTATTCAATCTAATTTTAAAATAATGAGAAAAAAATATATTTTATATACAAGTGTATGTGTGATTTTTTTTTCTGCTTTTTATCTTTGTATTTTCTGCAGGGGTCCACACCATAATGAGCAACAACAATTTTTCGTCATTATTGCATGTTTGCTGCATTTTCACCTTTTATTTGATGCATTTTTATGCAGATTTGAAGCAGTGGTTTTCATGCATTTTTCCTTTCATACAGAAAAGCATTATTTCTGCTTTTTTTTACATATGTTTTTTTGTGCACAATAAACAAAAATGCACAATACTGATGATTTTTCAGGATATCGTATCCATTTTGCTTTGATAGGGGCACTTTGCACACTACGACATCGCAAGCCGATGCTTCCGATGCCGAGCGCGATAGTCCCCGCCTCCGTCGCAGCTGCGATATCTAGTGATAGCTGCCGTAGCGAACATTATCGCTACGGCAGCTTCACATGCACTCACCTGCCCTGCAACGTCACTCTGGCCGGCGAACCGCCTCCTTATTAATGGGGCGGGTCGTGCGGCGTCACTGCAATGTCCCACGGCAGGCGGCCAATAGCAGCGGAGGGGCGGAGATGAGCAGGACGTAAACATCCCACCCACCTCCTTCCTTCAGCATAGCCGGCATGAGCTGCGGGAAGCAGGTAAGGTGATGTTCCTCGCTCCTACGGCTTCACACACAGCGATGTGTGCTGCCGCAGGAGCGAGGAACAACATAGTACCGTTGCAGCAGCGTAATTATGGAATTCCCCGACACTACACCGATGATACGATTACGACGCTTTTGCGCTCGTTAATCGTATCATCTAGGATTTACACAATACGATGTCGAGAGCAACGCCGGAAGTGTGTCACTTTCGACATGACCCCACCGACATCGCACCTGCAATGTCGTAGTGTGCAAAGTGTCCCTTAGGCTATGTGCCCACGGGACTATGTACCCATGGATATATCCGCTGGTACGTCCGCAGGTTTACCGCAGCTGATCCCCGGAATCCGCAGCTATTCATAGCTGCGGGATTCCAGCGAAATATCTGCGGTAAATCTGCGGACATTTGTGTGACTTACGTGCGGAATTCCCTCCCTGTATCTCCATAGTGGAGAGGCGGGACGTTCGCAGGTAATTCCGCAGGAATAACTGACATGCAGTTACATGCGGCTGTGGGACATCCGCAGCATATTCCGCAGCTGCACATTCCGCAGCATGGACACAGACACTCCCCGTTTCCCATAGGATAACATGGGGAGTGTCTGTACTTGGTAAAACCTGTGGATTTATCTAAAAAATCCAGATAAATCCGCAGGTTTTCCGTGGCAAAATCCTCGGGTACAGAGTCCCGTGGGCACATAGCCTTAAACGCAGGAGATATTCTGCACAAAAAACGTAGTGAAAAAATTTTGAGTATTTACCCTAAGTGGGAACATGGCCTTAAATAAAAATAGATCTGATGCATGTAATAGGATTTAAAAAACTGACCTGATGAGAATATACAAAGCAGAAATACATACAAATATAAAGCAACTATAATGATGCCACAATGCAAACATTTTCGGATGATATTAATATTCCTGTATTCTATTATTATCATTAATAGTCCCATAATTTCATCAGTGTTCTAGAGCTCTCCACTGCCCTGTGTTATCCAAGTGGTCTTTCCATGCTTTCTGCCTGTCTGTCATCAGACCCCCTCCATCTGCCGTACATTACATCCCTTTACAAGCTCCCTGGACAACGAACCTGCACTTTTCTGATCTCTTTTAGATAGATAGATCAGGGGCTGCCTCTTCTGCTCCTCATGCAATTATGCCTTTCAGTGTTTGCCGTTCCCAAAGTGCTGGGGCTGCCATTAGCTCTCCCCATTTAGCTTTCACCTAATCTTGTGCCCCAACATTACTCTGACTATTTGTGTACACTGACAATTACTGTAACCATATTTGTAAGTTAATTCTATTACGCTCAGTAAATGTAGAATCTGAAGATTTACAGCAAAAATACAGGATAGAAGCAAATGGCAATTATTACTAATAAAGAGCAGGCACCTGTAAGGTCAGGTTGTGGATTCATCCTGAAGAGTCAATTTGCAAAAACCTAAAATGTATGTATTCTCTGTGAACTTGACATCCAATAATGTAACATGTATGTAAGACTGGCTCCTAAAGGCCGCTTTACACGCTGCGACATTGCTCAAGCGATCTCGTTGGGGTCACGGAATTTGTGACGCACATCCGGTTGCTTTAGTGATGCCGTTGCGTGTGACACCTATGAGCAATTTTGCATCGTCGCAAAAACGTGCAAAATCGCTCATCGGTGACATGGGGGTCCATTCTTGAATATCGTTGGTGCTGCAGTAACGATGTAGTTTGTTGTTCCTGCGGCAGCACACATCGTTCCGTGTGACACCGCAGGAACGAGGAACCTCTCCTTACCTGCCTCCCGCCCGCAATGCAGAAGGAAGGAGGTAGGCGGGATGTTCGTCCCGCTCATCTCCGCCACTCCGCTTCTATTGGGCGGCGGTTCAGTGACACTGCTGTGACATCGCTGTGACGCTGAACGAACTGCCCCCTTAGAAAGGAGGCGGTTCGTCAGTCACAGCGACATTGCAGGGCAGGTAAGTAGTGTGACGGGTCTGGGCGATGTTGTGCGCCACGGGCACACGATTTTCCCGTGTCGCACAACCGATGGGGGTGGGTACGCTCGCTAGCATTATCGGTCACGATATTGCAGCATGTAAAGCGACCTTTATACTGTACATGCCGCAGAGAAGCTGTAAATTATAGTTAGCCTGCAAATTCCTCACAAACATATATGATGTGTTTCATAACTAAGGCCTCAGTCACTCATCCGATTTTTAGGTATACGTGCCATCAGGGCGGCACGATGGCTCAACGGTTAGCACTGTTACTGAGGTCCTGGGTTCAAATCTCACCAAGCACAACATCTTCATGGAGTTTGTATGTTCTCCCTGTGTTTGCATGGGTTTCCTCCAGGTTCTCCGGTTTCCTCCCACACTCCAAAGACTTAATAATGGTGAATTTAGATTGTGAGCCCCAATGGGGACAGTGTTGCTGATGTATGTAAGGCGCGATGTAATTAATGGTGCTATATAAATGAATAAATATTATTATTATCCGTGGTTTTCAAGGCTTGCACTCGAAACTGAGATAGTCTTTGGGCCATTTACATTTTCCACAGACTGCAATCTACAGAAAATCGCACACGTCTGATTTTGGTCGGATTAAAATTGGCAGTGCATGTCTATGGGTCCGTGAACAAATCAGAGCGCACTCGTATGACATCCAAGTGCAGTCCTATTTTTATAGACTCTCATAGAGGAAAAGGTAAAGAAACATTTTTGAACAAAGGAATGATCCAGCTTCACGTTTTCATAAAAACACAGCTGTATTGAAAAACTTTTTTAAAATACAAAGAATATTTTTCTTGTAATAAAGATAAGTCACAAAAGTATACCATCTCTGAGTCAGGAAAAATCCAAAGGTTCTTTAAACCGCAAACATATTTGTCTCTCTACGTTCCGACAAAACTGATGACACTTGAGGCCCCTTTACACACTGAGACTTTCAGCGATCCCACCAGCGATCCCAACCTGGCCGGGATCGCTACAAAGTCTCTGGTGAGTCGCTGGTGAGCTGTCAAACAGGCAAACCTGGCCAACGACGCAACAGCGATCCGGACCTGCAGAACGACCTAGTTAGTCATTGGGGACGTTGTAAAGCAGCTTTTTGAAAGGGAAGTCGCTAACAAAGTCGCTGTAAAGTCCCCTTTACACACTGAAACTTTCTAGCGATCATGCTGCACAGCGGGAAACAAAGGACCAAAGAATGGTCCTGAACGATTTGTAGCGATCAGCAACCGCACAGCAGGGGCCAGGTCGCTGATGTGTTTCACACACTGCAATGTCGCTATTACGTCACAAAACCGGTGACGTTACAGCGATGTCGTTTGCGATGTTGCAGTGTGTAAAGCCACCTTTAGACCACACTCTAATCAAAGTCTGATGAGTAAATTTGTTTTTCTTGTGCGTGGAAAAATCAAGACGTGTGAATGAGGCTTAAAAGTGCTTGCTCTATTTGGACCAAGTCTCTTTGTCACCCTTTTTAATTACCTTGATCAAATATCCGTATTTCAAAACATCCATATTCTGAAATGGCTATTTATTGAATGATGACATAAAAATACACTGCAAATGCAAAATTGTCTCTCATTTGTCCAACTCTTCTAGTCTTGTTGTTTTCTTGGGGGTGGGGGGGAATAATTTATTTTTGTAATTAGGACTTAGCATTATGAGGATATCATTGGTGGAGGGCGAAACCAATTGTACCAACTCACCTCACTGCTGCTAGGGCTTTGAATAAGAGAAGGGCTCATGTACATGGACATGTTACGGGTCTGGGATGTATGGATCTGCCCACGTGCCTCCACTTTTATACTTTATTCATACTAAAGGAAAAGGGAGACAAGCGCACACAGGGTAATAATACAGTTTGAAAGTGAAATGGGGGGTTGGGCTTGCGCGCCTAATTGGGGTGTATTATTATTATTTATTATTATAGCGCCATTTATTCCATGGCGCTTTTCAAGTGAAAGAGGGTATACGTACAACAATCATCAACAGTACAAAACAGACTGGTATAGGAGGAGAGAGGACCCTGCCCGCGAGGATCACAGTCTACAGGGAATAGGTGAGTGTACAATAGGTGAGGACAGAGCTGGTTGCGCAGTGGTGTACTGGACTGAGGGCTATTGTAGGTTGTAGGCTTGTTGGAAGAGGTGGGTCTTGAGGTCTTGTGTATGTCACAACTTCATTAAATCCCCATAGATCAGTGTTCCTCATCTCCAGTCCCCAAGGTCCACCAACAGATCAGGTTTTCAGGATTTCCGTAATTTTGCACAGGCGATGGAATTATTCCCTGTGTAATAGTGAGGAAACCTTGAAAACCCACCACCTGTGCAATACTGTGGAAAACCTGAAAACATGATTTGTTGGTGGGCCTTGAGGACTGGAGTTGAGAAACACTGCCGTAGATTATTCCACTGTTGAAGTCACATCTTCCGGTTAAAGAAGATCTTCCACATGTAGATTTAGGAGATAGACTTTCTGGTAAACCACGCTGCTGTGAAAGAGGAGTAGTTAGATTTGGTGATAATGCTTCAAGTAGCTTTTATTAACTCGTTTCAGGGTCATACCAAACCCTTTCTCACAACTGAACTACATATGAAGATCAATAGGACAAGGGTGGGTTAAAATGCACAAAAGAGGTGTCAATATTTAAAGAAACGCTCCCCTAGCCGTGAATGAGGTGTGGTTTATAAAAAAAGCCAGTAATAACGGGAAATAACAGAATACACTTGAAAATATATGGTCATTACTGCTGTCCTTAAGACATCATAGAAAACAAAATACTTTTAAAATGGAATCAAAAACAGATAAAACAGAAAATAAATCCCTTTTTACTAAATGCTGTCAGGGAGAGAATGAAGGGATACTCTGTTGTCGGTGTAAATGTAACCACACAATTGACGGAAGGATTGTATTTTCTGTGATAGAGGATGTATTAATTAGAAAAAAATAAATAGTGATCTGTCAATCAAATTAGATGTGAAATACTGTGGAATGAGGAATTGGTATTCAAGCATAGTGACTCTGTCTACAGGTACTGCAGTAGCCCAGCCCACCGAGCCAGGAGAGGAATTACCGTATGTTTAGAAGAACTGCATGGCGGCGAGGCCACAGATATCTTTAATCATTCATGTGGTCAAGTCACTATAATATAGCTTAAATGAGCACATGTGTATTATAATTATTGGGCTTAAAGGGAAACTGTTCGGTCCCCATTGTTTCAATTATGTGATGCTCGTTCAAACTCATTTGTGGCAAATAGCTGTGGGCAATATGAAATCATACCTGAAACCAGATAAAAAGGGAGAAGTTGACTCAATCTCTGCATTGCAACGTCCCTTCGACTAGCATAGGAACAGCACACTTTATAAATGCTTCTTCTTTTTTTTTTATTTTAAAACACTTATTTTAGTAAATAGGATTATACAGGGATGGTTAGATAGGGAATTTTGGCATATATTTATGAATGCTGCTGGGTTGGCGGGCAAAGGGACCTGACTGGTTCCCTTTAAAGCAAGCACATAGTGTATTGTATTATATGGGGCAGACTTCTACTGCAGAAAAGGGAGTGTAATACTCCTCTGTTAGAGGAACTATAAACATAATTTACAGAGGTATGTATATGAATGCAAGTTCTATATTCTATAAATCTAACCGTCATATGGAAACATTGAATTACACTGCTTTATTTCTGTATTTTTTTAGAATATACTGTGTGTATATATGTATGTATATATATATATATATATATATATATATATATATATATATCAGTGTGTGTGTATATATATATATATATATATATATATATAGTGTGTGTGTGTATATATATTCCCCCAGAAAATTATTGCAATTACATGTTTTGTTATACACATGTTTATTTATTTTGTGTTTTTTTGGAACTACACAAGGGAAAAAGTCAAATAGGACATAACTCGAAACAGAAAAATGGGCCTGACAAAATTGTCTGCACCCTCTTATTATTTGGTTGTACACCCTATTTAATAAATGACTGCAATTAATAGCTTCTTATAACTATCAACAAGCTTTTTGCACGTCTCATCTGAAATTTTGGGCCACTCTTCTTTTGCAAACTGCTCCAGGTCTCTCAGACACACAATGCAAAGATTGCGTCAACTTCTCCCCTTTTATTTGATTTCAGGTATGATTTCATACTGCCCACACCTATTTGCCCCAGGTAAGTTTGAACCAGCATCACATGATTGAAACAATTTTGGAAAGGTCTTAGCAATTTTGTTTTAACTATTTTTTTGGATTTTGTGTGAAATTATGTCCAATTTGCCTTTTTTCTGTTCTAATACACACAAACATGTGAATGACATAATTGGTAACTGCAAAAATTTTCTGGTAGAAATACTTCATTTTCTGGACCAATGTCAAAGGTGCCAACATTTTCGCCCATGACTGTACATATATACTGTACATACATAATAAAAATTATACTTTTTTTTGTTTGACTAGGCATGGACCTAAAAGCTAACAATATAAAACAATAAAATACAGTACAATATAGAGACATGAGTAAACATGAAATGTTTGGTATAGCCATGGGCATATGATTTTTAAGAACATGGTTTCAGATAAAATATAGTATTCACATTAATAATTTATACAAAAAATGGAGTGATTTTGTTAGGTGCCCACAAATTTTAATATATGGAGATGGGACTTTGATTTTTTTTCACTATTAATAAAAAAAACCAAAACAGATTTTTTTCAGATTTTTTATGGTTTTTTTTAAGGAATTTGAGGGTTGTGAACAGTTTTGCCTTTTTTAGCCCTCTTTTAATCCTTTACTGTGTTTTTCCTTTTATTGTGACGTAGTGGTATATAGTCAGGAATTAATTTGATTTTGTTATGGTGTAGTTAGGTTTCACAATTGGTAAAAAAGCAACAAAAACCTTGGTTCCTGTTTTGGTGTTATCCTCTAAACCGGTATTCTTTCCTTGTGGCGAAGTCATTAATGTGGAGGGGTATTTGATGCAAAGAGAGTAGTTTCAGGTGCAGAAAAAAAATAAAAAATCCCTATGGGATTCCTCCTGAGATGTGTACCTGAAACGTGTAAATAAAAGCTACTTGAAGCATTACCCCACATCGAGCTACTCCTTTTGCACAGCAGCGCAGTCTACCAGAACGTCTATCTCCCACTTCTCCTGACATTATTCATACTGAATCTCTGAGTAAAAAAAAATAGATGATGGCATGTTTCATCACATGCTATACAAACACTATTACGAAAGAATATGGATTTAACTCCCAAATAAGGGACCATATGGATTTTTCCTGACACTTTGCAGGGTCCATGCCGTGTCAACGGACCCTTAGGTCTCATAAACACTAAAGAGACAGGTGGTGCACAGAATCCATTATATGAAGACAAAGGGACTCTGTTCTATACTCTGTTAGGTGCCATATGTACCATTAAAAGTATCACAACTGCGCAGATATTAACACCTTCTTATGAAAAAAAAAAACCCCTCCATATTCTATAATATCAAATGACAGGTGTAAGATGATACAGCACAGATCCAGTGTAACTTTAAGACAACACTATACAATATAGAGTCCTAATCGTACGGATTGCTTGAGGCCTGACACTGAACCAACAGCTTTAACAGGGAGGATCCACAATTCGGAAACATGGTTATTTACAGAAATGGCGCCACTCCTGTCCATGGGTCATAATTAGAGAATCGATTTTCAGGACTCTGTTCCATCGGTCAGGTAAATAATAAGTGAGCCCTGGATGAGCCCTCTGATGAATCTCTTTCCTTGCCACCATTCCTGGCCCTTCTTCAGGGCTGTTGGGTAGAGATGAGCGGACCCGTGGAAGTTTGGTTCGGCGGGTTCAGCCGTACTTTTGATAAAGTTTGGTTTGGGACACGGACTTCACCTGAACCCCAATGGAAGTGACTATTTGGGTAGTTCGAGTCTCCGCCCACATACAGCCAGCCATAAACAGATCACTTCTGGGGCGAGGATGGGCAGGTTGTTTCCTTTTTCCTCTTTTTTTTTGGTTGCACACTACATCCGATCTCGCTGTTGTTACCCCCAGTGAGAGCCAATCAAACACTGCAAGCGTCTCGCGCTGGGCTGAGCACCGAGTGTACCCAAGCACAACGATGCTTATTCGAGTGTTTTTCCTACGTAAAGCACCCAATCTCTGAACCCAAACTCTGTTTTTTGTGAAAAGTCTGCGTTCGGTACGAACACCAAACACTGAACCTCGATCTTCACTCGCCTCTACTGGTGGGAAGTTGTGTGTGCTTCATGCCACAGTGATGACATGGCACCAGCCCCGCTATTTAGAAGAAGGGCCAGGAAAGCTGGCAAGTAAAGAAATGTGTAGGTCTCCCGTTCTTTAGTCACAGAGCACTGATTTAATAGATGGACCTGATAATCGATTCTTTCATCTCTAGCTGTGATGGGTGTTACACCTTAACGCTTTTAAAATGCAATAACACAAAAAACCTGTCGTCGGGTGTGCCCTTGTTTTTGGAAGAAATCATCTTTAAACTAAACCTCTGGAAGCCATACATGATACATTGCTGAGAAGAGATAAGCTGCGCTCTACTACTGAAGGAACTGGTGCTCGGGAGAAAAACGTTGTCAAATAATTCAGAAAACCCCGGCACACAGAGTTGAGAAAAAGAGAATATCCAGTCAAAGGTTACTTTTAATATTCTGGTGTTTAATTCGTGAAAAATTCCATAACAGTCAGTGTGTGGCAATAAAAAGCAATGCAAGGTCCAACGTTTCGGCTCATATGAGAGCCTTCGCCAGGGACATGAAATACTAGAACAGTATTGTACAAAAATACAAAGAGAAAATAATTACAATAACATCATGATATGAATACATAGCATATCAACATAACGCCTGTAAGATAATTAAAAAGGGAGGGGGAGGGGGAGGATCAGTTTACAGTGCATGGGTGAAGGGGTGTATGATAAAATGTACATCCGGGGTGGGATTAGTATGATAGAAAGGGGGGAGGTGAGAAAGTGAGGACGTGGAGGTCCAAGAAGCAAGGAAGAAGGAGAGATGGAGAGAAGGGAAGGAAGTAAGGAAGAGGTTAATGAGAGAAGATGAAAAAGGGGGAGAGTAGGTGGCAATGGAGAAAAAGAGACATACCCGTATTGTGTAAAGGAAGAGTCCTGCACACACAGTATAAAGTGGAAATAGAGACACTGTAAGGAAAAAGAAGAAAAGGGAGAGAGAATTTTTTTTTTTATAAAATATATACAGTCTATATAATGTAATGCGGTCCGTAGGGTGTGCCCTTGTTTTTGGAAGAAATCATCTTTAAACTAAACCTCTGGAAGCCATACATGATACAGTGGACATGTGTAACGACCCTATGAAGATCACATCAGCGTCCCAGTCTTTATCATAGCTACACGCATCATTTAAAATTGCAATAAAACAAATCAGTGTAATTTCATAATGCAATCACATTCAATTTGCAAATAATTGTTCGCACCATTTCAAGTGAAAGCCATTCCGAACTATATGAAAACCAGAGCCAAAGGCTAATGCAATTTATACCCGACAAAATCCTTTTGTGCATCATCAATGCAATTTGCCTGGAGTAGAATAAGGCGATGTGCGATTGTTTTTTTGCGACTGAGATCTATGTTTAACCGCTTCAGGTCTGGATGAGTTAAGCAGGTTATCTAATTATCTCTTGCACTACTGCAACATCCATCTCCATCAAGCCGTGCATGGCTTCAAGTGGTGTTATTCTCCACGTCCCAATGGGAGGCAAGAATGGTTATTTCTGGAAAGCTTCTGACTGTCAGGCTTAAGAAGACCCTAAGGCATTTCAAATCTTTTAAATACCGGTAGCAAATGTAAGGAGCTGTCAGTGCAGAGAGCTGAGCACACATCCCTAATACCGAAAGAGCCTCCGAACCTACTGTATAATCAGACGTACAATTATATGCTTGCCTATTACTCTTTGAGGTCTAATTGCACAATTTCAATGACAATGGAGGTTTTCTGGCTTGCCAATAGTACAGGAAGCATAAGAAAAAAGTGACAAAACGCTTCTGGAAAGATGATTTACTTTTCTCTCAATGATGTCATAAAAAAATGAAGCCTGCAGGTGAATGAAATATCTTGACTCTTTACCTGAGTTTTATTATTTTATTCCAATATTGTTTCTGAGAAAGCACTCTTTTCATTCAGAGAGAACTTATGTGGCACCGGTTGCATTCATGAATTTATATATACAGCCGGTGGCATACCGTAAGTATTGAACACGTCACCAATATTCTTAAGGCCCCATTACACGCAACGACGTATCTAACGATATATTACCGGGGTCACGGATTCCGTGACGCACATCCGGCATCGTTAGCGACGTCGTTGCGTGTGACACCAACGAACAGCCGTTAACGATCAAAAATACTCACCTTATCATTGATCGTTGACACGTCGTTCATTTTCAAAAAATCATTGATTGTTGAGGTCGCAGGTTGTTCGTCGTTCCCAAGTCAGCACACATCGCTATGTGTGACACCTCGGGAACAACGAACTACAGCTTACCTGCAGCCACCGGCAATGAGGAAGGAAGGAGGTGGGCGGGATGTTACGGCCGCTCATCTCTACCCCTCCGCTTCAACTGGGCGGCCGCTTAGTGATGTCGCTGTGACGACGCACGAACCGCCCCCTTAGAAAGGAGGCGGTTCGCCGGCAACAGCGACGTCGCTAGGCAGGTAAGTCCGTGTGACGGCTCCTAACGATTTTGTGCGCCACGGGCAGCGATTTGCCCGTGATGCACAAACAACGGGGGCGGGTGCTTTCACCAGTGATATTGCTAGCGATATCGCGGCGTGTAAATCCCCCTTATGTAAATCTGTTTCTAAAGGTGCTATTGATATGAATTTCTCACCAAATATTGGTAAAAAACCATCCAATCCACACAGGCAAAGAACTCAAACCATAGATGACCATAAACTAAATTATGTCTAATAATGAGAAATTACACAGGGAAAAATAATTGAGCACATACAGAAAGAGAGCTGCAGAAAGCCATGGAAAGTCATGACACCAGCTGAAAACTATCAGCAATTAAAAAGCAATCCTGCCACTTAGTGAAAAACATCAGCTGGTTCATCTGATAGACTATAAAAAGGTGCCTCATTACCAAGGAGCCAAACAAGAAACATCTTGTGATGGGTAAAACCAAAGAGCTGTCTCAAGACCTTTGCAGCCTTATTGTTGCAAAACATACTGATGGCATTGGTTACAGAAGAATTTCTAAACTATTAAAGGTTCTAGTGAGCACTGTTGGGGCCATAATCCAGAAGTGGAAAGAATATAATTTCACTATAAACCGGTCACGACAAGGTACTCCTTGACAAGAGAAAAAGACCTACAGCACAATCCATTTTATATTCCAAGGTGCTTTATTTTCTTCATTCGGTGCAGGTAAAAATAGTGGGGAAAGAGTCGGGTGCAGGCCCCAAGTGGACAACGGCCGTTTCGCACCTCCTTGTGCTTCAACAGGTCCAATCCCGGACTGTAAAATTCTGGATCCATACCAGATACCTAGTATCCGTGCACCTATTCCAAACACGGAGATCTCAGGGAACTCCATGTAACAATTCGGATTCGGCCACCTGAATAATTTAAAAAAACAAATATGAAAAAGAAAAAAATAGGGAAGAAAGCAGGAGCCTCATACTTGCTAAGTCTCCCGTGTGGCTGTAACGCTACGTCCGGGACCACTCATTACCCTCATATATATTCACTGTTTCCCCTGCCTACCGGCAGTCCTGGTGTCTGTGACTGGTTGCAGTTGGATGCACCCCCACCTTGTGTGACAGTGTGTTTGATTACTTGGAATCACACACGCTGTATGTGTATCTATTGTGGTATAAAAATACTTACACTTTACTGACGGACTGAGACTCTTTTGATACAGTTTTGGGGTGAGGCTGGTTGAGATTCAAGAGTCTTATTAGCAATGCAACATTGGAAAAGGATATGCAAATTAGCTCTCTGACATAAGAAAGTTAATATCATGCTAGTTCTACCATAAGAAGGCAGCCACCTTGTAAGTCAGTGATGAGAGCTCCTGCCTGTTCAGGTTAATAGAAGACAGTCCCGAAGGGGGGATCCCTTCTGCTTATTGAGAATTTTTTTATAGGGTATTTTAAAATAAATCTATAAACTAGACAACATCTGTAATGTATCATACGGTATAGTTATTGTACAGAATAATGGGTCATTTCAAGGCTGCACATGTCTACTCCTCAATTTCAAAGTATTTCTGTTTGCCGCTGACTGACATCTCAGATAAAGGAGATTATAGTTCTGTTCATAGACTTTCTGACAAGTTAATTCCTATGTAGCTATTCTAAAGCAGCAGTAAGGTAATTAGAATATATCACTTCTCCTTAGAGGATCATTCCACCATTTACCTGTATTCTTTACAGTAATGCAATCCTTCCTCCTGTTGCTTAATTTGTGAAGATATAAATACAGGAGCTCTTCTTCTACACGTGTGGGGTCTTTATGTCATTGCTTAAGCATAGAGGAGGGCTGAATGACGCTTTTGAGAAGACAACAGCATTTATTCTGGAGGAAGGGATTGTAAACAAGTACAAGTGGAGAAAAGAGAAACCATCCACAGCCTCAGGGAGAGCAGAGAAAACAGGCTGTAGAAAAGGAGGAAAGAACATGAAAAGTAAATAATCGGAGGATAGAAGCTGTGCTGATCTATGAGCAGTGAAGTCAGCGGCACCCTGGATACACACAGTCTTCACATCCAGCCTGTATTACTGGGAGAGACAATCCCACAACAGAAAACTTGTACGAACAGCAAACTTCAATTGAATAAAGGTAAAAATATTGCAGACTGAAACATAGTGCAGTATTACCTAAAGGTTTTTTTTTATGTCAAAAGTGGTTATAATTTTTAAACTCTCATCACGTTTTGCCTTTATACATATATTGAGACCAGAGAAAACGGGCCGTAGAAAAGGAGGAAAGCACATGAAAAGTAAATAAGTGGAGGATAGAAGCTGTGCTTCTCTATGAGCAGTGAAGTCAATAACACCGTGGATACACACAATTCTCACATCCGGCCTCTATTACTGGGTGAGACAATCCCAAAAGAGAAAAATCTGAAACTTGCTGAAACAAGCTACAAACTTCATGTAAATAAAGGTAAGAAGATTGCAGACTGAAACATAGTGCCATAAAGGTAACCTCCAACAAATGCAAAATTTATTTATTTTTTTATGTCAAAAGTGGTTATAACTTTTAGATCACATCATGCTTTGCCTTTTTACATATATGGAAAGCAGAGAAAAACGGCTGCAGAAAAGGAGGAAAGCACATGAAAATTAAATAAGTGGAGGATAGAAGCTGTGCTGATCTATGAGCAGTAACGTCATCAGCACCTTGGATACACACAGTCCTCACATCCAGCCTGTATTACTGGGAGAGACAATCCCACAAGAGAAAAATCTGAAACTTTGACCAACAGCAAACGTCAGATGAATATGAATAGAAAAGATTGCAGACTGAAACATAATGCATAATTACCTAAAGATAACCTCCAATACATGCAAAAATTATTTTTTCCCCATGTCAAGAGTGGTTATAGATTTTAAGCTCTTATCATGTTTTGCCTTTATTCATATTTGGAAATTTTGAAAACATGCACTCCTCAACATTGAAATTGAAACACAAACCAAGAATGGAAGGTTGTGAAATTCTGGAAATCACAGGATAGATAAAATGTTAATGATCTGAAAATGATTAAAAAAATTAAAAAAGGAAACAAAATTTTTAAAACATCCCAATTTTTTCACACAAGTGGTCGTAGAACAGGTTCCATGATTGATCCATTCTATTCTGCAAGTGAAATTCTTCTTCTTGGTGTTACAAGTTAAATGTTGAGGAGTGTTTATGCCTAAGATACTTATAGACTATTGTTAGCAAAAGTATTCACTTGTGTAATAGATATTTGGATATCTTTGCTTTAACGATATCACTCTTCTCTTCAATGGAACTTTGGATAAAAAAAATATTGCATTGTGTCCATTTTTTACAATCTGAATCAACTGTAAACTAAACCTATCCTGAATGGTATAACATTCTAAAATGTTTGGAAAATCTTCCCTAGTATCTTCTGTTCTTGACTGCCATGATCAAGCAGTGCGGAGGGTCTTATCAATGCCGACACCACCATATCTCTGTAGGAGTAAGGCCTCATTCATTTGTTTTTTACATCAGGGTGTCACTTTTTAGCATCAGTGTTTCACCAATTATTTTACTGTATGCAAAAAAAATTTGCAAAGCTCCTCCTACCCATTACAAAGTGAAAAACGGACACCGCGCAGATTGCACATGGATGGCAGGGATGCGCTATCCATAATTTTTAACGGACTAGACTACAGGTGGTTTTGTTTTGTGACTCAGATATAACACAGACATGCCTATGCAATTTTTTTGGGTTACAAAACCTGACAACACTCCCAAAACTGCAATATGAACAGGAGCATAACTGAACATGACATAAAATGACAAAAAAACAAACAGTTGCACTCTGAAATGCCACAGCATGAAAATCATGAATGTAAGAATATAGATATGCATTACTGCTAGAGGAAATCTAGGAAAAAATTGAGATATTTAGCATACAAAAATGGCCATTTTTATATCTGCCCAGGAGCCACGTCACGGCATATCTTGTTACTGGATACCTACTCTGAACTAAAGCCTCTGTTTTTCGTCTAGATTAATGGGGGTCATGCTTTCTGACCGTGCACCCTTCCCCACTACTCATAGTTGACTTTATCCTCTATAGCAGGTTCCCACTTACCCATACACAGGAGGTTTTTAAACCTAGAGAGAGGCTTGTGTTCAGAGTAGGTACCCAGTATACGAGATATGCCTTGACGTTGCTACTGGGCAGATATGAGAATGGCCATTTTTGTATGCTAAATATCTCAAGTTTTCCTAGATTTCCTTTAGCAGTAATGCATATTTATATTTCTTATATTCATGGTTTTCATGCTTTAGCCTTTCAGAGGACAAACTATCTCTTTTTTTGTAATTTTATGTCATGTTCAGTTATGCACTTGGAACTCTCAAAACTGCAATGTGAAAATCAGTCTTTTTGTCTAGATTAATGGGGGTCATGCCTCCTGACCGTCCACCCCTCCCCCATTAGTCACAGGTGATTTTATTCTCTATAGCAGGTTTCTACTAGTCCATACACAGGAGGTTTTTAAACCCACAGAAAGGCTTCAGTTCAAAGTAGACGCCCAGTAAAGAGATATGCCGTGACGTGGCTACTGGGCTGATATGAAAATGGCCATTATTGTATGATAAGTATCTCAATGTTTCCTAGAATTTCTTTAGCAGTAATGCATATCTATATTCTTACATTCATGGTTTTCATGCTTTAGCATTTCAGAGTGCAACTGTCTCTGTTTTCTCATTTTATGCAATTTTTTTGCACACACACAATCTGCAAAAGAACCCACAGATATATGAATGACACTATTTGTATACACTCTATAATGTACTATATAATGTATATTTGTTCTATTCATAAAAATTATAGATAGAACACAGACATGAAAAACGAACATTGGAATGAAGCCGAAGACTAATATTTATTAGAGAATTTATAGGAATCCATAATAAATAGTAACAGCCACACATACCTGCACTCATTTTAGTATATAAGGTCTCTTTTTTTTAATAAATGTTATTAAAAATAGAAATTTCCCTGGGGTTAAATATATTCTTAAAGTCCCCTTTTCATTGCAGTATTCAGATATATAATACGTGTTGCCTCCTTTACATCAATAACCGGACATTTCAATGTGAATTTCGCCTTGTTAGGAGGGTCGTTAAAATGGCTCAGACATTTGTAAGCGCCCGTGATATTTATTTTCACATGTATTGCGTCTGGAGGGTTGCAGGGCTCTCTCGCCACATCCCGGCAATGCAGCATATGTTTGTGCTCTGTAAAATCATGTTAATAATTAGCTAAGAGGAGGCAAATGCCAAACACCCGCTGCTGTGACACTGTAATTCCCAGAGGCCAGTGCTTGCGGTGACTGCTGCGTGACCTCCAGCAGGTAACGGGTTAATGGGCATCAAGCCAACAAAGGCAGATACAGGGAAACCTGGGATACTGGAGAAGATACAACAGCACATTGATCTGAAGTACAAAGCAAAAGCAACAATACGGTGTTTGAACAAAGGGAAAACCAATCTCCTTGAATGCCCGAGTCACAGCCCAGACCTGAAACCAAACGGAAATCTCGATGAGGTCTTGAAGATTGCTATTCACATCATTCTCCGCCAACTGGAGAGATCATTGTCTCCACTGCACCATCCCTCCTCTTAATGGGATGCCTTACCCCTAAAATAAAAAATTATCTGATAGTGTAAGGTTTGCACCAGTTGACCAAACGACCACCAATCAGTAATATACTTGCCGGCCCGTGATCGTTTCATAGTCTGTTTATACAAGCTGACACGTTTCAGATGCTCACAGGATGATCAGTAATATTTCTTTCAGGGTGTATAATCTGCCTTTGTTCTCAGCAGCACAGATCCTGTTTACACTGCACAATGTGCTGGCGAGAATGTTTGTTCGTTGGGTGAAACGATCTTTTGATTGACTTGCTTAAAAGATCATCATTCCCGGCAGCACATTGTGCAGTGTAAACAGGATCTGGCTGCTGAGAACGATGATCTTTTAAGCAAGTCAGAAGATCGTTTCACCCAATGAACATTTCCCTCCCTCACCTGACGATCCACAACCTTTTTGTACAGTTGTCAGGAAATGAGTATTCCCATGAACACTTGTACATGATATGCACGTTGTGCTGCCGATCACGTTTGTTTGTTGGGTGAAACGATCTTTTGATTGACTTGCTTAAAAGATCATCATTCCCGGCAGCACATTGTGCAGTGTAAACAGGATCTGGCTGCTGAGAACGATGATCTTTTAAGCAAGTCAGAAGATCGTTTCACCCAATGAACATTTCCCTCCCTCACCTGACGATCCACAACCTTTTTGTACAGTTGTCAGGAAATGAGTATTCCCATGAACACTTGTACATGATATGCACGTTGTGCTGCCGATCACGTTTGTTTGTTGGGTGAAACGATCTTTTGATTGACTTGCTTAAAAGATCATCATTCCCGGCAGCACATTGTGCAGTGTAAACAGGATCTGGCTGCTGAGAACGATGATCTTTTAAGCAAGTCAGAAGATCGTTTCACCCAATGAACATTTCCCTCCCTCACCTGACGATCCACAACCTTTTTGTACAGTTGTCAGGAAATGAGTATTCCCATGAACACTTGTACATGATATGCACGTTGTGCTGCC
The DNA here is from genome assembly GCF_048569485.1 of Anomaloglossus baeobatrachus. NCBI lineage: Eukaryota > Metazoa > Chordata > Amphibia > Anura > Aromobatidae > Anomaloglossus > Anomaloglossus baeobatrachus. The sequence goes on along the minus strand of NC_134358.1, from coordinate 532,733,753 downwards.
GATCACGTTTGTTTGTTGGGTGAAACTATCTTTTGATTGACTTGCTTAAAAAAATCATCGTTCTCAGCAACACATTGTGCAGTGTAAAGAGGATCTGTGCGTCCAAGAACAATGATCTTTTAAGCAAGTTAGAAGATTGTTTCACCCAACGAACATTTTTCTCCCTCACCGGACAATCAACAACCTATTTATTCAGCTGTCAGGAAATGAGTTTACCTATGAACACTTGTACATGATAATCGTGCAGTGAAATTATAGCTTAAAGGGAATCTGTCAACAGGTTTTTGCTCCCCCATCTGGGAGCAGCATAATGTACAGAGACTCTGATTTCAGTGATGTGTCACTTACTGAGCTGTTTGCTGTTATTTTGAGAAAAATCAATGTTTTCTCTGCTGCATATCTAGCAGTTATACAGAGCTAATAAATATGCTGGACTACCTGGCAGCACACCAAGTAGTCCCCTAATGATATTCTACTGCTGATTAATCAGTGATTTTATCAAAACTACACTAAGCAGCCCTGTAAGTGACACATCTCTGGAATCAGGATCTCTGCCACCACGATATGCCACTCTCAGATTAGGTGGCAAAAACCTGGTGGCAGATTCCCTTTAAGCAACCATTCTGTCATTTCTGAGTTATGATGACCTTTGTCACTTCTTCTGAACATAAGTATCACATATATGTTCTTTAATCTTTACCACCTTTGTGTCAGTCTTCACTTATTTCTGGCATTTTATTAATTTACCAAATCCTTCAGAGAGATAATTAATCTTGCCCTAATAGGAGACTGTTAGAAGCTGTGCTGCAGCCTAAATACTGGTTTTAGACAAAAACAAACTGGTTTAAACTAAAACATTAGCCAGTAAGTAATGGCTGTTCCCTATAGAGGACTCCTGTATTAGAAGAGTAACTATTTTTAACAAGTCAACTGATTACACTTCAATTTTATTTTTTCTGGACTACTTATGCAAAGTCATAACCAACATTTTTTTAAGGATACATTGAAAAAGTATAATAAATCAAGACCCTTATTTTTAGTTGAAGAATAGACTATTAAGAGCCTTCCTTGCTCTGGAGGACTAAGCTTGTCTGTGCACTTCCCAGACAACTGTTAATATTCAATAGAAACTGTTACATTCTTCATTTCACCTGCAGAGGCGCTGTAGGGCAATTGCACACTTCCTTTAGAGATTACTGCTGATTGCTAGTAGTCACAGTAGAAGGACTCCTTTTGACCACCTTATCATCAGGGATGATGTTAAGAGTGGACAACCCCTTTAGGTGTTTTATTGTTAGGCCGCTTTCACACCACGTGCCTCTCTCCGTTCAGTGGTCCCGTCGGGTCTTCTGTCCGAACCCCCCACAATATGGGATTCAGGCGTATGTGCTGGCGGGGTGTCGTGCACCATTTTCGGGAGTATACGCCTATTGGAGGCGGACACCACTTGTATTTGAGTGGATTTACTTTATTTTGATGCTGAATGGGTTAAGGACTCTTTCCTTTCTGGCTGAGATTATTCCTAGCATTAATCACAGCTGCGGAATCTTGTCATAATGCCCTTCCACTATATTTACCCACTCCTGGCTTTACTTCATGCTGGTCATAGGTGTTCTATACTGATGACCTTGAAGGAGTCTAATTCTAGAGAAACTGAGGTGTTGTATCAGTTACAGCTGCCAAGTTTGCTGCTGAAGAAAACAAGGAATGTTTTTTTGTTGTGTTTCACCATTCATTTGTCTTACCTTTTTCATATTGTTATGCTGTAGTAGTGGGACTAATGTCTCAATGACCTACTCACTAGTCAGGGTTAGTTCAGGTTCAGCAGGGCACTCTACTACGTCTACTAAGCGTATACTCCCAAAATTGGTGCACAACAGAGCACATGGTGACTCCGTCTGCACCATTATAGTCAGTGGCACCATAGGTGCATAGGTCTGAATCCCATTTTGTGGGGGTTTCAGACAGAAGCCCCGATGGGATCACTTAACGGGAAGAGGAACGCAGTGTGAAAGTGGCCTTACCGAACCTAAACATCACCCCAAACATTCTTCTGCAATGGTTGGGAAATTTTATTTTAAGAACTTGCTGTATAATCTTCTGCTAATTAATTTTCTTATGCAAAAGATAGGACAATACAGCTGTCATGTAACCGCCACATGGTAGTCTTTGGCAGGGCTCATTGAGTGTCACTGTGTCCCTTTGACTCTCGGCCCCCCAGCGCCGGTCTGCTCCACCTCCTAAGCATAAACCAACTCATATGCTGCAGCAACAAAATTGCTTTGATTGATTATGACAGCTGAATATGTAAGGACATCTTTATGGCCAATTGTACCTGATTAATTTAAGCAAATAGCTTGGCAAAACAATGAAGTTTAAAATTAAAATGTAAATTGACCTCCCGTGAGAATTTCCCAGGACTAAACACTTTAATTGCTATTTGAGTGTCTAAGTGCATGTTATTCCTTTCATGAGAAGTGATCAGTGCACTGGGTGACAACAATTTCAGATATTTAGTTCTTTTAGACGAGAATTGTAAGTGATGGAAGTAAAAAAAAAATGTTATGAGAAAATTGTATCTTATTTACATGTTTTACATAGCAAAAGGGATGAAGAAAAATGCTCAATTTCATTGTACTCTACTGTCCGATGTGTACCTGCATTCGGAGGCAGATTCTAGGTCTGTCTTGTACATTTAGGGGCCCAAAATTTGGAAATTCTAATGACCATTTTTATTTTTTTTAAAAATGTTAATAAAAAATATAAACGCTCCTGTGCATGTACAATAAAACAAGAATGGAACATTCTTATAACTTGAGGTTCATGGTGAGGACTTATGCAATGGAAATGTCAATATATGTAATCTGTTTTTCATTTATAGGATCTCTGCAACCACAGCTCCCTTCCGCTATATTTACCCACTCCTGGCTTTACTCCATTCTGGTGATAAATCTTCTATATTGACAACCTTGAAGGAACCTAACTCTGGAGAAGCTGAGGTGTCGTTTTAGTCTGCTCTTAGTGACCAAGTTGCTCCCCATTTGGATAGACCTATCAGTATGGTAACAGAAATAGCACTGTACTGGTACTATATAAAACTATTATTAAAGGGTTATTCGCCAGGGCCTTCCTCCATGTCTTCCCTGGTTTTCCCTCTGTGTTGCGCCGCATGCTAGGTGTTCCCTCACCCCGGCATGACAGGAAGACAGCCACCTATCTCCAAAATGTTCCTAGTAATGCTTTTATATAAATATTTGAAGGCTGATTATTTATTGTGGTTTGTTTTGTATTTGCTTTTCTTTTTAAAATTTAAATTATTTTATTCACAATTTAAAAAAAAATCTGGGATATTTAAGGAGCCTATAAAGAATATAAATAACAAAGAAAAACTGCGTAGAAAAAAAAGAAGAAAAATAGAAAAGAAATCGTGCGAATTGCCTTAAATATCTAATTTTTATATCTCTACTTATCTCAGTGGAGATAATTTACCTTTGAAGACGATTTTTCTTACTTCTCTAAAGTCAGTTCGATAGCAGCCAAGAATATATGATAATATAGATCCCATCATTATGTTACATTAAGGGACATTTTCAGTATGAAAATTGTCAACATTGAGCAAGACGCAGCGTTTACCGTGAATATAGATTCCCCCCATTCATTTAGTTATTTCTCAGCTAATTAGCTCCACGATGTAGACGAGCTGAGCAAGCGGAAGGCTTTCTTTCTAAGAGATCACTTGTAGAGCTGGTGACCCTTAACCTTCACATAATAGCATATTCCAACCTAATCCTATAAAAGGGATTATACCATATGTTCACAGTGTTCAATTAACACAAAAGGGAAACATTGATAACATGTCCGCCGCTTACAACGAAGACAATTTCCCTCTATCAACAGTAATTTTTATTGGCTGTTGTAAAATATGGATTTCTATGTATTATTCGACATAGAGACACTTTACTGGTGTTCAAGCTTTTCTGTACAAAGACGCCGTGCATGCAGCCACTACACGGAGACATGAAAAGAATAAAGTTGTCAATCTTTAACTTGTGCCAGTTAATACCCAAAATAATCTAAATAATAAGATACAATAACAGCTATAAATGCATCAGTAGTGAAAATACTACAAAAAACCCCAATAAAATAACCAATCTAGCCATCTCTGTATGGTTCCAGCTACCTTAAAGGAAAAGTTATCATCTATCCTGAGGTTAGGTGATAACTCACTGATTAGTAGGGGTCCGACCGATGAGAATCATAAAAAAATGGAGCAGCAAGTCAGACGCTCCATTCATTCTCTATGAGGCTGCCAGAAAACACTGAGCGTAGCAGCAGCCCCATAAAAACTGAATACCTCCTGGTTTTGACTTACAAAACACTGATTTAAAATACTGATGTGTGAACGTGGCTTAATCAGTGTGGGCCACAGAGGTGGAATCCCCATCAATCAGCAAGTAATCACCTATCCTCTAGATAGGTAAAAACGTGTTTTTCCCTGACCAGGACAACCCCTTTCCCATGACCTGGATAATGACCTTGTGGATGGGATTGATAGTAAAGTGTTAGGGGTACTTTGCACACTACGACATCGCAAAGCTGATGCTAGTGATGCCGAGCGCGATAGTCCCCGCCCCCGTCGCAGCAGCTATATCTTCCCCAACACCTGGCAATGCACAAGCCCCAGTTACATCACAGTTTTCAGTTAATGATAGGGGAAATTTAATCTTAGCACAGGCCCCCCCTGTATGAGACCAAACATCTTGGATATTAGGCCTCTTGCCTCTTTGCTCTTGGACCAACATGTAGCATGAAGAACACATGGCTGATTATCATAGCCCCCCCCATACTTTACATGTAAGGGTACGCTCACACGAGCATGAAAATCGGACGAGTGCAATGCGAGAAATTCTCGCATTGCACTCTGACCAATGTTAGGCAATGAGGTTGAGCTGTTGGTCAGATTTTCTCGCATCCAGATTCTGGATGCGAGAAAAGCGGCAGCATGCTGCGTTTTGCTGCTACCGCCGTATCTCTCGCACCCATTCAAGTGAATGCATGCGAGAGATACATCGGACTGCACTCGGATGTTATCCCAGTGCAGTGGGATATACGCACAGGCTGACAGTGGAGGAGATGGGAGGATTAACCCCTCCCTCTCCTCCGCAGCGCCCGCACTCAGCTTCACAGCTGTGACCCGATCGCAAGATCGGGTTACAGTCGCATGACACTCGGCTCACGCTCACAGCAGAGCCTGAGCCGGGGGACATTAGCATATCGCATCCGATGCTCTCGCATCGGATGCCATACGCTCGTGTGAGTCCAGCCTAACTCTAATATCCGTGTAACTCCATACAGGGATAGTGTTACTGTTGGTGTTGGGTGGGCTGTAATTGTGTGAGTGTTTTAGCCAACGTGGGTGGTATATTATTTGGTAATTGTAGGTTTAATGGTGTATTAGGCAAGGTACAATTTAATGGTGTTTTGAATTGTTATTGTTGGGTATAATTTAGCATATGTATTTCATATTGATTCATATGAGTTTTGACAAGTGCTAGTATTATATTATGAATTAAAGGGAACCTGTCACCAGTTTTTTGCCCTATAAGCTGCGGCCACCACCACTGGGCTCTTATATACAGCATTCTAACATGCTGTATATAAGAGCCCAGGCCTCTGGGTATAAAAAAACCCACTTTATAATACTCACCTAGAAGGTCGCACCGGTGCACAACAGACGGATGAGTGACGTCGTTCTCCGGAACTGGCGCCTCCCCTTTCGGCCATCTTGGTCTTCCTTATTCTGAAGCCGCAGTGCATGACGCGTCTACATCGTACACACGCGCTGGCATTGAAGTCCTGTGCAGAAGAACTACAATACTTTGATCATGGTATAATGCCATGTATAAGAATATATAAGAGCCCAGTGGTGGTGGCCACTGCTTATAGGGCAAAAAACTGGTGACAGGTTCCCTTTAAGCGTAATCTTGTTAGCGAATAAACTTGTGAGTCTACTCATGTATGGAATAGACCCGATAGGGCAAAGTAGTAATACAGATAAATACCCTTGGGAATATATCCTTCTTTGGAGGGAATAATTATTATTATTTTAGTCCCCTTTAGTCCTTAATTACCATTGCAGTGGATAGGAGAAGCTTTGTAATTTATTTACTTATTTTGTCAAATGAGAAAATCACTGACGATAAAAACGACACACGGAGCAAACACTGATGAGACTCAAATCTAAACTGGTGAACGCCCCTCATTTTTATGTACATACAAAATCAGGGACAGTTGAGTCAGGGATGGGATTCAAATTAACAAACTTTTTCAAATTTTTACCATTTTGAAGCCACACCCCATTTGAATGCCACACCAATTTTTTAACCACAATTATTTTGCACACATTTTCCTTAACCACAAAATACAAGTAACAGTAACTAAAAGTAAAGGACGAGTGCAATACGAGAAAATCTGTCTGGTGAAAAAAAGCATTCCTACCTCTTGGACGGGCACTGCTACAAAGAGCTGCAGTCTATCAGGGAATAGGTGTGCGAGGAGACACCACCAAAGAGGCACATAGTGGGTGATAAGGCACCACCATGGGCCACTGAATCATTCAGCGCAATGGTTTAAGAGGAACCAAAATGAGTAAGAGGTACTTTGCGCACTACGACATCGCAAGCCGATGCTTGCGATTCCGAGTGCAATAGTCCCCGCCCCCGTCGCAGCAGCTATATCTTGTGATTGTTGCCGTAGCGAACATTATCGCTACGGCAGCTTCACATGCACTCACCTGCCCTGCGACGTCGCTCTGGCCGGCGACCCGCCTCCTTCCTAAGGGGGCGGGTCGTGCGGCGTCACAGCGACGTCACACGGCAGACAACCAATAGAAGCGGAGGGGCGGAGATGAGCGGGACGTAAACATCCCGCCCACCTCCTTTCTTCCGCATTGCAGTCGGGACGGAGGTAGGAGATGTACCTCGCTCCTGCGGCTTCATACACAGCGATGTGTGCTGCCGCAGAAACGAGGAACAACATCGTACCTGTCGCTGCTGCTAAATTATGGAAATGTCGGACCCTTCACCGATCATACGATAACGACGCTTTTGCGCTTGTTAATCGTATGTAAAAGGATTTGCACACTACGATATCGACAGCGACCCCAGATGTGCGTCACTTTCGATTTGACCCCACCGACTTCGCACCTGCGATGTCGTAGTGTGCAAAGTACCCCTAAGTGTCACCCGGGAATTGGTCAATCAGGACTCCTGACTCTTTTTTTTTTTTCCTTGTGACCCACTGCATGCCAGCCCTCCCTTTTCGGTGCCTCCTCCCTCCAGTGATCACTGAATGTACACTGTTTAAGTTATGTTTTGATAGATCAGACTATTATGAATGCAGCGATACCAAATATGTCTATTTTTAGTCGTGCAAAATGGGGCTGAGTTGAGCATTTGTATTTTATTTCATCTTCTTTTATCACTTTTTACTGTATTTGATGAACCTCTCGGGGGACTTGAAGTTGCAATCGTCTGTGCTATACACAGTAATGCTACAGCACTGCTATGTATAGCTAAAATCACAGTATATTAATGTAATCGAGGGACCGGTTTTCACAGTAGAAGCATAATGACAGGCACAGGGGCCATCAGCAGACCCCCAGCTGTCATGACAACACATCGGAGCCCCACGATCATGTCGAAGGTGCACTAATGAGCATTTTGAGTGTTGCGGATCCCTGCTGTTGCGTGTCAGAGATTGACATTGGCATTTAACAACCACAGGTGGAGCTCTGTTCAACCTGTGCCTGTTATAGGTGGATCATGGCTGAATACCACAGCCATCTGCTGGTAAAAATGTGGGCTTGGAGTGCGAGTCCGCATCAAAGTCAGGGCCATGACATATGACGTAATTGTACATCATATGTCGTAGAGAGGTTAAGAGGTTGTCTGGTTTAAAATGACAAGTTTCCAGTCACTCTGGTACTCTGTTTGACTGTAGACTTGTGAATCTTCACATTGCAGGCACTGTGTGGCGGATTTGGCAGTATTACAGTCGGGAACGGGAGTCACGAGTTTGCAAGATGCAGACTCCTGGCCAGAATCCGACTAGAGGGGGGTGGCTTTGATCAATGCAAGTGTATTGCACCAGGCTGGATACAGTAATTGGATTCTGGCTGGGAGTCTGCATATCGCAGCCTCATGATCGCCATTCCCATCTCTTGATACTGGTGAAACCTCTTAGCAGTGCCTGTGATGTGAGGATTCACAAGTCTGCAGTCACATAGAGCGACACAGAGTGACTGCAGACTTGTGGATTTAGAACAGATAACCCCTTTAAAGCAAGTAGGAGACAGCCAGTGTCTTATATATAGCCCACTCACCTGTTTCTTAAATTTCCTGTCTCTCTCTTGTATCCTGCTTGTCTCTTGTCTGCTGTCTCTCTCTCTTGTATCCTCTCTCTCTTCTCTGCTGTCTCTCTTCAATCCTGCCTCTCTCGTCTTCTGTCTCTTTCTTGTATCTTGTCGTTTTCTTGTCTGCTGTCTCTCTTGTATCCTGCCTCTCCTGTTTACTGTCTCTTTCGTGTATGTTATCTCTCTTGTCTGCTGTCTTTCTTGTACCCTTTCTCTCTCTTGTATCCTACTTCTCTTATCTGCTGTCTCTCTCCTGTATCCTGCCTCTCTCTTGTCTGCTATTTTTCTGTAACTTCTTCCATATTACCTCTCCCGCTCTTTTCTCTCTTCTGTTTCTGTCTCCCTGTTTGCCTCTGACTCTGCCCCTCCATTTAGCGCGGCCCATCCCATGTGGATGTACAGTCTGCCTGCTGTGAAACTGTACAGGAGAGGGCTCCGCTGCTTGGCTCCGGTCTCTGCTGCTCATCTCCTGTTTCTGGTGCTTTACTCTGGTCTCTGCTGCTTGGCTCCAGTCTCCGCTGCTGGGCTCATGGCTGTGCTGCTCGGCTCCAGTTTCCACTGCTCAGCTCCTGGCTATGCTGCTCAGCTCCTATCTCCACTGCTCAGCTCCTGTTTCTGCTGCTTAGCTCCAGTCTCCACTGCTCGGCTCATGACTCCGCTGCTCGGCTCCTAGGTTCGCTGATCGGCTCTGGTCTCTGCTGATGCAGGCTGGGGTGAGTGATTCTCTCCTAAGGACTATTCATGAGCAGCCTGCAGTGCAGTGGTGACTACTATCACTCAGGGGCTGGCGCAGTCAGCTGCAGAAGGATTGTACCGCCCCCGTGGTACAGTTCCGGATCAGGGCACTTCTTCATGCCGGTTTTGCCATAAACAAGTGTGGCGCTGTTCCTGATTTAAAATAAAAAATATATTTTTTTTTTATTCTGATAAAAGTCCTTTATTTTTTCCATTTACATTGGACTGAAGGTTAACCTCTTATATTATACTGGAGTTGTCAAAACACACAAAATATGAAAATACTGTGTACATAACTTTTACCTCTTTGTTATGATGTGTCCGCTGGTTATAGGTCTGTATAATATATTAGGCTTTGGATAACAATCAAACACTCTGTGGTTAGAGCTAACAGCCGAGCATCAATATCCCCGATATCTTGGTAAAACAGACCTTCGCTGCACAGAGCAACGTAAATGGATAATGCAACATGCATGAGACGTTGTCAATATGGATCCATTCTGTGCTTCTACAAAAACCTGCGCACACTTACAATCTGCTCCTGCCAGAAATCAATGATCTCCAACCTCGAAGTAGTAAAAGTGGTAGGAAAAAGCCCCCTGGTACCTGATATCTGTGCCTTATATCAGAGAGAATCATATCCAAACTCTGCGTCTCTGTATGGTAAATCTCTAGTATTCAGACATGAAGAGTAAAAAAAATTGAAAGGACCTTCAAGATAATATAAAATAGAATAAGATCTATCAAAAATCATACTAAATAACTCATCAGTGAACTGGGAACTGGGACACCGTTCTGGATCCGGTGTTCTCTGACCCAGGACCCGTAAAAGCGCCGCAGCACGAAACGACTGTCGTTCACTGGAGTGCCAGCATCTGGTCTTGAACCCGCTCACCGTTTATGCGTTTGTAATACAGCAAGGACTTTTATATAACAGCGTGTGCCACGATTCTACCGTCTCTTCGATGATCTTTGCTGGACTGTTCCCCTTCTGGTGAGCACCGCTGTACACAGCCTTGGTGGTTATTGTTGCTCCTCCTGTCCCCCACAGTATTTAATCAGGTGACCCAGCGGTACTGTACCGCATCCGTTTTTCCTTGTTCTCTAACCTTTAGGCTATATGCGCACACTGCATCTTTTTCTGACCACAAAGATACAGCATTTTTGGCCCCCAAAAAAGCACAAAAACGCACCCACAGGAAAAACACATAAAAAAAATGCGTTTTTGCGCGTTTTTATGCATTTTTTGATGCGTTTTGATGTCTTTTATTTTCTGTGTTTTTGTCAAATGCATTCAATGGGTGAAAAATGCAGTGAAAAATGCAAAAAGAATTGACATGCTGCATCTTTGTGGTCACCACAAAGACGCAGCCAGAAAAAAAAAAAAAGCAATGTGCGGACAGCAAAAATGAAATCTCATAGATTTTGCTGGGGAAGGAAATTCATGCAGTTTTGAGAACAAAACTGCACCCAAAAAAACGCGCAAAAACGCGGCAAAAACGCAGCGTGCGCACATAGCCTAAGGCTATATGCGCATGCTGTAGTTTTTTCTGCACTCAAACTGCAACCAACACTGCACCTGAACTGCAACCTGTCACAGAGCCTGGAAATGTTTTTTTTTTTAAATAAACCCGCTTGTAATGATGGTGCATTTTTGTTGCTTTTTTTTATGCTTTTTTGGTGCTTTTTTTGTTGTGTTTTTGTCAATTCTGAATTCATGTGTTTGTCAGTATAGAAAGGGCTCATGCGCACGTTGCCGAATTTCATGCATTTACGCTGCGTATAGCACTGCAGCGTAAATGCATGCGTCCTGCGTCCCCTGCACAATCTATGAAGATTGTGCATGACACGTGTGCACGTTGCTTTTATGAACGCAGCGATTTGGGTGCCAAAATTTGGACCCAAATCCGTGCGTTCATAAAAGCAGCATGTCAATTATTTGTGCGTTCTGGATGCAGCTCCCACTCTGTGTATGGTAGGGGCAGCATCCTGAGCGCATGAAAACTGCTTTTTTTTAACAAAAATACTGCATTCATTCTGCAGCAATTTGAAACGCACATGTGCTGTCAAATCGCTGCAGAACAGTCAGCACTTACGTGCGCATGAGCCCAAAGTGTGACAAAACTGCGACAAAAAGGCAAGAAAAATGAACATGCTGCATTTTTTTGTCAGAAGTTTGTGACATAAACTGTAGACAAAAAAAAAATGCAACGTGCGCAAAGCAAATCTGATTTCTCGTAGACTTTGCTGGGAAGTCAAAAGTCAGAACTTGCTGACAACAAAACTGCACCACAAAAAGCAACAAAAACTGCAGCGTGCGCATATAGCCTTATTCACCTAGAATAGGAATCCGACAACTGTTTGTAATTTTTTCATCAAAAATTATGTTTCATGCTGCAGTATTTTTTTTCAGTTGAATCTGTGATGGCGGCTGCTAACAAATCCCAAAATATGGAGCCACGTAATAAAAGGCCATGTGTGCACACTGCAGATTTGGTGTAGACATTTTTTGCATCAAATCTGAACCTTCTGGCAGAAAAATGCACCAAAAAAGGCAAGCGTTTTTGTGCCATGTGTTGGAGGTGGGTGGAAGGGCTAAAAAGTGAAGGCAAAAACGCACCAACAATTGACATGCTGCAGATTATTTTTGGCACCAAATCTGCAAGGAAAAATAAATCAACTTCAGAAATCTCATAGACTTTGCTGATATAAATGATAGCCAGATTTGTGCCAAAATCTGCACCAAATCTGCATAAAAAATAAACTGTGTGTGCGCAGCTTTATAAGCATTCAATCTGGACTATACACAATCAAGCCATAAACGATAAATACTATAGAAGTAAAATGGAAATATAAAAAAATGGAACGACCTAATGTACACAATATACAAGGCTCACAACAAATCACATAATATGGATCTACTTAATATACAACCTATGTGCATCTAATATAGAACTAATAATACAGAAATAATATACAGGATATTAGTTAGGATAGCATCATGTGGTACAAGAATGGCATAATATACAGCTACAGAAATTCCAAAGTAATATTATTATTATTTATTCTTAAAGCACCACTAATTCCCAGGAGCAATGGATAAAAAATATGGTTACATACATATATAACACATAAGTAAGCATACTGACCAACTGGTACAGACGGGGAGAGGACCTTGGTCTCATGGGCTTACAATCTACAGGCATATATACAGTATTATCTCCTTTTTTTTAATTAAATTATAAATAAAAATAGTGAAAATGTCATTCTACAATTTGGTCCTATAGACTAATGTGGCCAACATTGTGCGTATTCTGCTAAAGAGTTTGAGGGAACCTCCTTTTCCCCGTGGCTGATCTTCAGAATTATCCAAATCCCGCTCGCTTAGGGCTCACACACACGACTGTAGTTTTGAGCTGAGTGCGATCTGACAAAACATTGGATCGCACCTTGGCCAACGATATTCTTTGGGGCTTCACATGTCTGATTTTTTCCTTGGATGGAGCCAGTTTGAGGAATAAAATTGCAGCTTGTCCAAGTCTGATCTGATTATTAGATCGCACTCGGCCATACAAGTCAATAACCATGGAAAATAACCAAGAAGAACGTTGCCATTTTGCATGTTATTTTCATGGGTTTTATGTACATTAAAAGCTGCTTTTACAGTAGCAGCAAAACCTATGAGATTCCAGAAATCTCACACACACTCACACTTGCTTTTTTTCCTTACTGAAATGGAAAACTGCTGCGTATTTTAAAGAAGCAGCATGTGAATTCCTATGCTGTTTTTTCACCGTTGAAAGCAATGAGTGCTCACACACAGCTGTGGTTTTTGCTGCCTTTTCAGCTACATTTTTAACTGCCTTTTCAGCTCTTTTTTTCTGCCTTTTCAACTGCATTTTTTTGCTTCTATTTCAACTACATTTTTTACATTTTTTACTGCCTTTTCTGCTGCTTTTTCTACTGCCTTTTTAGCTGCATTTTTTTTTACCTTTTCAGCTGCATTTTTTGCTGGCTTTTCAGCTCTGTTTTTTACTGCCTTTTCAGTTGCGTTTTTTACTGCCTTTTTAGCTGCGTTTTTTACTGCCTTTTCAGCTACAGTTTTTAGTGTCTCTTCAGCTGCCTTTTTACTGCCTTTTCAGTTACAGTTTTTAGTGTCTTTTCAGCTGCCTTCTTTGCTCCCTTCTCAGCTGCCTTTTTTGCTCCCTTTTCAGCTGTGTTTTCAGCTGCCTTCTTACCGGCGTTTTTTGCTGTCTTTCAGCTCTTTTTGCTGCCTTTTCAGCAACGTTTTTTACTGCCTTTTCAGCTGTGTTTTTTTTCTGCCTTCTCAACTGAATTTTTGGCTGCCTTTTCAGCTGCGTTTTTTACTGCCTTTTTAGTTGCATTTTTTCCTGCCTTTTCAGCTACATTTTTTACTGCCTTTTCCACTGCCTTTTTAGTGCGTTTTTTTACTGCCCTTTCAGCTACAGTTTTTATTGTCTTTTCAGCTTCGTTTTTGCTGCCTTTTCAGCTGCGTTTTCAGCTGCCTTTTTAGTTGCTTTTTTAGCTGAGTTTTTTTTATTCTTTTATCAGCTGCGTTTTTTGCTGCCTTTTCAGCGGTTTTTCTGCCTTCCAGATACTTTTTTAATGCCTTTTCAGCTGCGCTTTTTGCTGCCTTTTCAGCTGCGTTTTTTGCTGCCTTTTCAGCTGCGTTTTTTGCTTCATTTTTGCGGCTTTTGTGATGAATGAAACTTTTATTAAACATGTACTGTAAACAAATGACACACCAAAATGCTGTAAAAACCTGCCTTTTGGAAGCAGCTTTTTTACTGCCAAGAGGGGCAGGTTTTGGTGCAGAAAAAAAGCCGCAAAAAAGCAACGTGTGAACTTACCCTAACAGTAATGGATTTCCAAGACAATTCTGAATGACTTTTGCAGTTGGTGTTATTTATGGAGAGCGGTGTGAGCCCCGGGCTATCAGCCCCTACTGCCCTCCCTATAATCCAGTGCTGTCCCTCATACCATGTGATCAATTTTAGTCTCTGTTTTCTCAGATGCAAAAAAAATTATTCCATGTTATCCAGGGATCATTTTTTGACCTAAATATAAACATATGACCCTGTATTCTGTGCGCACAAATGATGCAAATAGCGGAGAAGCTCAGAGCAATGCAGCAGCGGCGGCGGATACACGTGGGGTCACAGGGCAGGCAGATTGGGGTATGAAAGCCTTTCTAGCGTACAGTTCACGGGGAGCGTCAATCTCAGCTGTAATAGTTAATTGCTAATAGGCCTATTAGTTTGTGTATTTACTTACATCCACGCATAATTACAATGCACCGTAATGAACCCGTGCCCTGCAGCTATGTGAGTCTAAATAATGCCTTTCAATTATTTAAGACGCTATGAAAAAAAGGCCACACTCGGCTGCGCGTTAAATATTTAAGATTTCTACAGAGCTGTAATTTCACAGGGCTGTTTGCTTAAATCCTAAGAATGGAGACGCAGCGAGGAGACGTTGATACACCGGTGATGTGCCGGACGCTTTATACAGCCAGGGATGAGTGGACGCGGGCGGCCAGACGCCAGGAGGGAAGGGGTTAACACGTTAATGTTCCTGGCATCTACATACGGTTCACTCAGTCACTAAGGAAGTGACGTCGCCCATGAAACGTTCGCGGGAAGGCTGCCAGCTTCTCTTCTGCATGTGGCCATAATTTCAAGTGGGAACGAAGGGAACAATGAATTTCTGTACAGAAACAGATTCCAATCTCCAAGTTTAATCATCTCGGAATAAAGCGCCCAGACAAGTGCTGCAAGTTCTGGGGCACAGGAACGGCCTGGACACAACTAACGGAAATTATGAGTTAATCAGTCGCTCTTCCCCTCCCCCCTCAAAAAAATAAAATAAAATTCTAACAAAAAAAAACAACAATTTTTCCAAAAATGTAAAAAATTCCAAACTGAAATAAATCAGTTTTAACATTCCATTCAGCTCTATCTTAGTAATATCCATATCCAGGAGAGTTGAGCCATGACCAATATGGCCACCCAACTTTCCCACACTCCTGATTGGTAAATGTAAGTGGGATTTCTCTTATTTTGGATCACAGGAAAAATTCTCAGCTTATACCCCTGACAAATGCCTGATTCCCAGTGATCTGTCACTTACTGGTCAGCTTTGGTGTTTTGATAGAATCCCTGTTTTTTCTGCTGTAGATGTAGCAGTGCTCTGATGCGGAGCTGTGCATAACCACACCTGATTAGAAGCTTCCTCTGTATACTGTACATTGTCAGCAAACTTCCAATCACAGTGGTGTGGTCGGGGTTACACAGATTAGCCTGACTGACCTACATGTCAGACCTAGTCAGGCAGTGATAATCTCCTGCTGATAAAACACTGATTTCATAAGTTGGATTTCTCTTATTTTGCTTATCAGGAAAAATTCTCTGCTTATATCCCTGACAAATGCCTGATTCCCAGGGATCTGTCACTTACTGGTCTGCTTTGGTGTTTTGATAGAATCCCTGTTTTCTCTGCTGTAGATGTAGCAGTGCTCTGAATGCTGAGCTGCATATAACCCCATCCACACCTCTGATTGGAAGCTTCCTCAATACACTGTCAGCAAACTACCAATCACAGTGGTGTGGGTGGAGTTATACAGATTAGCCTAACTGACCTGCATGTGAGACCTAGTCCTTGAGTGATAATGTCCTGCTGATAAAACAGTGAATTTGTAAGTGGGATTTCTCTTATTTTGCTTCACAGGAAAAATTCTCAGCTTGTATCCCTGATAAATGCCTGATTCCCAGGGATCTGTCACTTACTGGTCTGCTTGGTGTTTTGATAGAATCCTTGTTTTCTTTGCTGTAGATGTAGCAGAGCTCTGAATGCTCAGCTGTGTATAACCCCGCCCACACCTGTGATTGGAAGCTTGCTCTATACACTGTACATTGTCAGCAAACTGCCAATCACAGTGGTGTGGGCGGGGTTATACAGATTAGCCTGACTGATCTACATATCAATAAAAGTGAATCATGGTCTAAAGGAGCGCTATGGAGGTCACAAATCGTTTAGTAAGTTTTATTTGTTTTATCAAAGCCACAACGCGTTTCGATATACACAATATCTTCGTCAGGTGAATATCTGCTGCACAACCACTCCAGGTGAGCAGTTTTAATTACCAGTCTCACCGTTACTCCTGCCCTGAGACTCTTCACATGCGCTCCCTGTCTTCACTTCTTTCTGATCTACATATCAGACCTAGTCCTGAAGAGATAATCTCCTGCTGATAAAACAGGGTATACCCAAGGGTATACAGCTGTCCTTCCCCCAAAGGTTATACAGCTCTCCCCCAAGATTCAACAGCTTCCCTCCCCCGAGGGTATACAGCTTCTCTCCCCCCAAGGGTATACAGCTCCCCTCCCCCAAGGGTATACAGCTCCTCTCCCCCAAGAGTATACAACTCCTCTCCCCCCAAGGGTATACAGCTCTCCACCCCCTAAGGGTATACAGCTTTCCCCAAAGGGTATACAGGTTCCCTTTTCCCAAGGGTATACAGCTCTCCCCCAAGGGTATACAGCTCCACTCCCCCAAGGGTATACAGCTCCTCTCCCCCAAGGGTATACAACTCCCCTCCCCCAAGGGTATACAGCTCCCCACCCCCTAAGGGTATACAGCTTTCTCCCCAAGGGTATACAGGTTCCCTCCTCCCCAAGGGTATACAACTCTCCTCCCCAAGGGTATACAGCTCTTCTCCCCAAGGGTATACAGCTCCTCTCCCCCAAGGGTATACAGCTCTCCCCCCAAGGGTATACAGCTCTCTTCCCCACAAGGGTATACAACTCGCCCCCAAGTGTGCAGTGTACACAACAGGTTTTGTCTGTGTACTTACAGGACCTGTGATGTCACATGGAGAGGAGGAGTCAGGGAGGGGTCACATGATCAGCTCCTCAGTGTATGCAGGACTTTGCTGTGCCGGTTGTCATGGTGCTGGATGAAGTGAAGTTTATGTGTGGGGTCAGGAGGGATTTAGAGTGTGCATGTAGCAGAGCTGTGTGTGTCATGTGCGGGGGGCGGGGCCGCATGTTTAATGTGCGATGGGGCGGAGCCGCGTGTGTAATGTGCGGGGGGCGGAGCTGCGTGTGGTAATCGGCAGGGGGGCGAGATTAGCAAGTAACCACAAGTAATCACAACGGCTCTTATATATATATAGATGTCTGTCTTTATTCAGTCACCACTATAGGGAGCCCGGGAGCTCACTGGAAACTGTTTATTCATTAAATTCAATATTGACGCTGTATGCAGTAAACTCCTGAGCTCCCTCTAGTGGTGGCCAGAGGCAGGCAGAATTTTATTCTTAAAAGGAGCTTTACTAGCAGAAAAAAAAACCAATTCCCTTTAAAGAGCTATTTATATAACTTAACATAGTTAAGGTGTCCTCGGTTTTTGCTGCTCCATCAGTTCCTATGTCAGCACTTGATGGGGCTGGCTGACTGTTTACCTCAATAAGCCAGGCTCCTTCTCTATCACAGTCAATGCATAGAATTACTCAGCTACTGAATAATTTACTAATAAAATAGAGTTTATTTTCTTGATATATTTATATCCTATATTTAGATATCCGCCTGGTAGTTGGGAATCCATAACACATCATAGGACTCCAGTTACAGAGGACAGTTATCATATATTTTTAGGATGAGCATTTTTTTCCCTTAAATTATTAAAACATTTCATACATTAAGCCATTCGCCCACTAAAAAAAAGACATTTTTTATCCTAAAAATTTTAACCCTTACAGGTGAGGCTACCATCACCCTTACCGAAATATTGTTCCTTACAGTACTGCCCTATCTGTGCACATTTGTCCCATTCAAATCTTCCCCAAAAATATTTTACAGCATCATTTCAGTATATTGTGACTACTGATTGCAATATAAAATAGAGCAGAATTATTAATGCTAATAATAAAATAGCAGACTAAACCTGATGTGAAGCTGAGAGTAAAACATACAAACTGTAAAATTCCAAAGTATGTGCAAAATATTATTACCTTAATCTAATACAAAATCCATGAACTTGTGTCTAAAGGAAAAGAATTTAAAGAAATTTGAAAATATTTTAAATGCTAAATTAAAAAAACATAAATTGTGAATAATCTATCTATTATCTATTATCTATCTATCTATCTATCTATCTATCTACCTATCTATGATTCTATCTTTCTATTTATCTATCTATGTATCTATCTATCTCTCCTATATCTATCTACCTATCTATGATTCTATCTATGTATCTATCTATGATTCTATCTATGTATCTATCTATCTATCTC
The DNA here is from genome assembly GCF_048569485.1 of Anomaloglossus baeobatrachus. Classification (NCBI taxonomy): domain Eukaryota; kingdom Metazoa; phylum Chordata; class Amphibia; order Anura; family Aromobatidae; genus Anomaloglossus; species Anomaloglossus baeobatrachus. Next base: position 532,715,292 of record NC_134358.1, on the reverse strand, counting down.
TCCTATATCTATCTACCTATCTATGATTCTATGTATCTATCTATCTATCTATCTATCTATGATTCTATCTATGTATCTATCTATCTATCTATGATTCTATCTATCTATCTATCTATGATTCTATCTATCTATTTATCTATCTATCTATCCCTCTATCTATCTATCTATCCCTCTATCTATCTATCTATCTATCTATCTATCTATCTATCTATCTATGATTCTATCTATCTATTTATCTATCTATCTATCCCTCTATCTATCTATCCGTCTATCTATCTATCCCTCTATCTATCTAATTATCCATCTATCTATCCATTTATATTCAAAGAAGCTTTTTTGGCAGGAACAAATACATATTAGTTTTGCCAAAGCAAGAGCCCAGTAGGGAATAGGTTTAGGGACTGTGTGGATGATGGGTAGAGACTAGTGATAAGCGAGTACTAAGATGCAGGTTAGATGCTCGGATGGGCTCGACTCTAATACCGAGTATAATGGAGTCAATGGGAAACTCAAGCATTTTTCATCTATCTATCTATCTATCTATCTATCTATCCCTCTATCTATCTATCTATCTATCTATCCCTCTATCTATCTATCAATCCTTCTATCTATCTATCTAACTATCTATCTATCTATCCCTCTATCTCTCTATCTATCTATCTATCCTCTATCTATCTATCTATCCCTCTATCTATCTATCTATCTATCTATCCTCTATCTATCTATCTATCCCTCTATCTATCTATCTATCTATCTATCCCTCTATCTATCTATCTATCTATCCTCTATCTATCTATCTATCCTATATCTATTCATCCTTCTATCTCTTTATCCCTCTATTATCTATCTATATATTATCTATCTAGCCATCCCACATCTATCTATATATCTATTATTTATCTATCCCTCTATATATTATCTCTCTATCTATCTATCTATCTATCTATCTATCTATCTATCTATATATCTATTATTTATCTATCCCTCTATATATTATCTATCTATCTATCTATCTATCTATCTATCTGTCTATTATTTATCTATCTATCTGTCTATTATTTATCTATCTATCATCTATCTATCTATCTATCCATCCCATATATATCTAGGTATTTCTCTATCCATCTATGTATTATATCTACCTACGTGAATGTAACGATAATATAATTATGGGGGTACTAAGTAGTACATAATGTTGCTGTAGTACATGAAGGATGGAGAAGAACGACTGCATAACACAATCCCACAAGTCAAACATCCCCGGCATGCTTTTTGCACACAGATAATGGCTACTTTGCATGGTATTCGGGCGTGTGCGGCGGGGAGCATGGCTCCTGGCCCTGTAGTAAAGATCCCCAGTGTATTTTATAAAGTAATGTGTAATGGACCCCGTGGGCACAGAAGAGTTAAAGAACAACCGACCCCGCAGCAGCAGCAGCCCTAACAAAGCCGCCCTTGTCATCCCGGGGAATCGCATCAGCAGAATGCACTAGGCCTGCGCTCTGCATTCATCGCCTCCGTCTCCCGCGCACGCCCCGCTCCTCTGCCGGGATCGCTTGTTTATTTCTTGTGTTTATCTGTAAATAAAGATTTTCTTAGCCATTTTTTATGTAATAAATGTATTTTAGGCAACAGAACAAAAGAGGCTTCATCTATTGTCTTGCTCCAGTACGGAGCCCGGAGACTGACCTTCCGGAGACAGGAGACAATGCTGCAATAGGGCTGTCTTATTTCTTATTGTTAGATTATCATAACTACAGGTATATAAGATGTTATTATGGCGGTTTAATGTACTGTGGTGATTTTCTGCACTGTAACAGGCATAAAGCATTATTACACCGTGTCTAAAGATCACTGTTTTGTCACAGGCCAGTAAATTATCTCTAATCTCCCATCAATGGGACAGAGCTTAAATTATTGAATATTCTGGATCATTGCACATCAATAAATAAATAAATGCAATTCAGTTGAAAGGATAGAAAACCCACAGGGACAAATCCCTAAATATCAATCTGCTGATATTACAAATTATTATTATTATTATTATTATTATTAGTAGTATTATTTCTTATTATTCACAATGTCCTAATTAGTATTTCAGCTCCATCTTCTGTTTTAGTATTTCAAGGCTTCTGAATATCAAGATTAGGACACAATTCTGTGTAAGAAACATGTCAAAATGTCTACATTTCTGAATTATCAAATCTTTGAATAAATAATTTTCACTGGATAGGTATGAGATAGATAAAATACATAAAAGATAGGCAGACAGCCTGATAGACTAATAAAGATAGGATCAAACAGTAAAAAAATACATATAATTACATCCCACAGCCAGAATAATTGAACCTATAAGTGACACAAACATGTCACAGGTATAAACCCAAGGAGTATTTCACTCACATGGCTTCTTCAGGAGTGGTGAGTGTTTCACTCACATGGTTTCTTCAGCAGTGGTGCGCATTTCACTCACATGGCTTCTTCAGGAGTGGTGAGTGTTTCACTCACAAGGCTTCTTCAGGAGTGGTGAGTGTTTTACTCACACGGCTTCTTCAGGAGTGGTGCACATTTCACTCACATGACTTATTCAGGAGTGGTGAGTGTTTCACTCACATGGCTTCTTCAGGAGTGGTGAGTGTTTTACTCACATGGCTTCTTCAGGAGTGGTGCACATTTCACTCACATGACTTATTCAGGACTGGTATGTGTTTTACTCACATAGCTTCTTCAGGAGTGGTACGAGTTTCACTCACATGGCTTCTTCAGGAGTAGTGCATGTTTCACTCATATAGCTTTTTCAGCAGTGGTGCGCATTTCACTCATATGGCTTCCTAAGGAGTGGAACCCGTGACAAAGGTATGAATGTAAAATGTATGCTGGTCTTTGTGTGTAAACCATAATTTTTATGAAATATTTACTTTTGATGATATTTGCAGGGCTGTTCTAGTGGATATTGTCTATTTGTTTAATTTACTACTTGATATTGGTATTGTACCTATGAGAATCCCATTGCAAGTATAACTCAACTTATAAGTGACACAAAAATGTCACGGGTATAAACCCAAGGAGTGTTTTCCTCACATGGCTTCTTCAGGAGTAGTGCTCGTTTCACTCTCATGGATTCTTCAGGAGTAGTGCTCGTTTCACTCACATGGCTTCTTCAGGATGGGTGCTCTTTTCACTCACATGGCTTCTTCAGGAGTGGTGCATGTTTCACTCACATAACTTCTTCAGGAGTGATGCACGTTTCACTCACATGGCTTCTTCAGGAGTGGCACCCCTGACAAAGCTATGAATGTAAAATGCATGCTGGGCTTGGTGTGTGAACCATACTATTTATTAAATATTTTCTTTATGTGATATTTGCAGGGCTGTTCTGGGGGATATTGACTATTTGTTTAATTTACTACCTGATATTGCTTTTGTACCTATGAGAACGTTATGTCCCTTATAGGTTGAATTATATTTGCTATGAGGTTTAAGTTTATGGCTATGTTCTCCACAATCCTGTCTACATCATGTGTGTGCACATGTCTGTATTTAATTATGTGTGTTTAATATGGTGATCAATAAACTTATATCTTAGCATTTATTATAACTGGCCCTGCACATTAGCTTTCTCACAATTTTTTGTATTCACTAGACTTTGGGGGACAGTTTTATTATATGTGTTTTATGGGTTATTGGAACTCTTGTATCTTAAACTTCAGCAAAGTTCTAACAATTATTTTTATACAGGTCTATACAGTAGATAGAATACCTCTTTAATGCAATATCCCAGGTAGGTGATTTTTTGGTAATTTGTGTAGAGACATATGGGGGGACAGTAGGTCCCCATTGAAATGTATGAGGTTTTTCTTTCCCCATTGAAATGTATTAATTTTTCTTTTTAGCTTCATACGACTTGAAGGTTTAATCCTCAAGCACATGAGGTTTGCAATATGCTTTTATGTCATTTTTGCACTGCTCTGCAGTACAGAGGTAATCTTACTTAATAGAGTGATACACATATGGCGTCCACATAAAGTGCAGCGCTCCATCCATCGCGCTATAATCATCTCCCAAAAGGAGTCAATTACAAGTCAAATTTTACATGTGCACTGTACATTATTTTACAGAAATTTTATATAAGTGAAGCGTTAGACTTTATTCAGGTTTTTTTTTCCCCCATAGTAAATTGTATATTCCTAAGTATATAAAAGACTAAAAATAAATAAAATCTACAGTGAACACAACTTCTTGAGCCATCACCTAAGTATAAAAAAATAAAAAAAGAATAAAAATAAATAAAATCAACACTGAATAAAACTCTTTTAGCCATCATCACATCCCAACAAAAAACCCAACATACACAAGGTTTTTTTTTGTGATATTTTTATAATTTACCTATATTTTTTTAAAGTCCTATAAGGAAACCTAAAGGTAAATGTATACTAAAATATAGCATGATTTGGGTATGTATTGAAAGAAAAAAAAATTGACCCCAAAAATGCACCTCGTGGCTTAATACGTCACATAAAAAACCTTCACTGTTCACATCTTCTTTCAAATACCATAAAGCCATCCCACGAGCCCCCCAGGAAGCGTATATGGAAAATGGTCGTAGGTAATTGGGAATGCTAATCCACTGGAAAGTTTTATGTTATTCATGTTCTATAAAAAAAACAACATTTAGTAAATTCTGATGGATTTCTTTACCTTGCCGTATGGAATTTGTAGAACATTTTTTATTTCCCTCTTGACTTATAGCTTGTATCTAAATGGTGGATATGATTTTCAGGACCTAAAAAGGTGGATGGAGGAGCTAAAATACTGACCGTAATGTATTATTATCCCACTTCTTAATCAAAGGATAATACTAGCTAATACCATAATCCTCCATTCTGCCTACCTATCTATATTCCATCCTGCTTATCTATCTATCTATCTATCCTCTATCTATCTACAGTTAGGTCCAGAAATATTTGGACAGTGACACAATTTTCGCGAGTTGGGCTCTGCATGCCACCACATTGGATTTGAAATGAAATCTCTACAACAGAATTCAAGTGCAGATTGTAACGTTTAATTTGAAGGTTTGAACAAAAATATCTGATAGAAATTGTAGGAATTGTACACATTTCTTTACAAACACTCCACATTTTAGGAGGTCAAAAGTAATTGGACAAATAAACCAAACCCAAACAAAATATTTTTATTTTCAATATTTTGTTGCGAATCCTTTGGAGGCAATCACTGCCTTAAGTCTGGAACCCATGGACATCACCAAACGCTGGGTTTCCTCCTTCTTAATGCTTTGCCAGGCCTTTACAGCCGCAGCCTTCAGGTCTTGCTTGCTTGTGGGTCTTTCCATCTTAAGTCTGGATTTGAGCAAGTGAAATGCATGCTCAATTGGGTTAAGATCTGGTGATTGACTTGGCCATTGCAGAATGTTCCACTTTTTTGCACTCATGAACTCCTGGGTAGCTTTGGCTGTATGCTTGGGGTCATTGTCCATCTGTACTATGAAGCGCCGTCCGATCAACTTTGCGGCATTTGGCTGAATCTGGGCTGAAAGTATATCCCGGTACACTTCAGAATTCATCCGGCTACTCTTGTCTGCTGTTATGTCATCAATAAACACAAGTGACCCAGTGCCATTGAAAGCCATGCATGCCCATGCCATCACGTTGCCTCCACCATGTTTTACAGAGGATGTGGCGTGCCTTGGATCATGTGCCGTTCCCTTTCTTCTCCAAACTTTTTTCTTCCCATCATTCTGGTACAGGTTGATCTTTGTCTCATCTGTCCATAGAATACTTTTCCAGAACTGAGCTGGCTTCATGAGGTGTTTTTCAGCAAATTTAACTCTGGCCTGTCTATTTTTGGAATTGATGAATGGTTTGCATCTAGATGTGAACCCTTTGTATTTACTTTCATGGAGTCTTCTCTTTACTGTTGACTTAGAGACAGATACACCTACTTCACTGAGAGTGTTCTGGACTTCAGTTGATGTTGTGAACGGGTTCTTCTTCACCAAAGAAAGTATGCGGCGATCATCCACTACGGTTGTCATCCGTGGACGCCCAGGCCTTTTTGAGTTCCCAAGCTCACTAGTCAATTCCTTTTTTCTCAGAATGTACCCGACTGTTGATTTTGCTACTCCAAGCATGTCTGCTATCTCTCTGATGGATTTTTTCTTTTTTTTCAGCCTCAGGATGTTCTGCTTCACCTCAATTGAGAGTTCCTTAGACCGCATGTTGTCTGGTCACAGCAACAACTTCCAAATGCAAAACCACACACCTGTAATCAACCCCAGACCTTTTAACTACTTAATTGATTACAGGTTAATGAGGGAGACGCCTTCAGAGTTAATTGCATCCCTTAGAGTCCCTTGTCCAATTACTTTTGGTCCCTTGAAAAAGAGGAGGCTATGCATTACAGAGCTATGATTCCTAAACCCTTTCTCCGATTTGGATGTGAAAACTCTCATATTGCAGCTGGGAGTGTGCACTTTCAGCCCATATTATATATATAATTGTATTTCTGAACATGTTTTTGTAAACAGCTAAAATAACAAAACTTGTGTCACTGTCCAAATATTTCTGGCCCTGACTCTATCTATCTATCTATCTCTATCTATCTATCTATCTATCTATCTATCTATCTATCTATCTATCTATCTATCTATCTATCTATCTATCTATATCTATCTATCTTCTATTTAGCTATTAATCTACAAAGCAAAGAACACAACAGCCTCTGTAAGTGCTAAGATGTCTGCAAACATTGATTATATAATTTTGGACTGCATTACTGCTATATAGAATATACTTATAAAATGAAGGTACTTAGTGAACAAATTGGTCAATTCATAAGAGCCCATCAGCCACGACAAGGCGACCTTTGTTTGCTGCGAACTTAAATCTAATATTTATCAACATGCCGCTCCTGGATTAAAAAAATGCAGTCCAAATTTAATTTTAAATATTCAGGGTTTGCATATATCTTAGCGCTTACAGAGGCTGCTGTATTATTTTGTTTATATATTATGTAGTCGCAGTAGTTTTCACCTGTTAACACTTGCTTTATTCTGTTCACAGGTTCTGGTCATTTTTTTTGTGGTATCTATTTATCTGTCTATCTGTTTATCTGTCTATCTGTTTATCTGTCTATCTATCTATTTATCCATCTATCCCTCTATCCCTCTATCTATCTCTTTATCCCTCTATCCCTCTATCTATCTATCTATCTCTCTATCTATTTATACTGAACAAAAATATAAACGCATCACTTTTGTTTGTGCTTTCATTTATTATGAGCTGAACTCAAAGATCTAAGACTTTTTCTATGTACACAAAGGGCCTTTTTCTTTCAAATATTATTGAAAAATGTGTGTAAATTTGTGTTAGTGAGCATTTCTCTTCTTCTCCTTTGCCAAGATAATCCATCCACATAACAGGTGTGACATATCAAGATGCTGATTAGACACCATGATTATTGCACAGGTGTGCCTTAGGCTGGCCACAATAAAAGGCCACTCTAAAATGTGCAGTTTTATCACAGAACAAGGCACAGCTGTTGCATGTTTTGGTGGAGTGTGCAGTTGGCTGCTGACTGCAGCAATGTCCACCAGAGCAGTTGCCTGTGAATTGAATGTTCATTCCTCTACCATAAGTTGTCTCCAAAGGCTTTTCAGAGAATTTGGCAGAACATCCAACCAGTCTGACAACCACAGAGCACGTGTAACTGCACCAGCCCAGGACTTCCACATCCAGCACTTCACCTCAAAGATCGTCTGAGACCGCCCCCCGGACAGCAGCTACAACAATCAGTGCATAACCAAAGAATGTCTGCTCAAACTGTCAGATCCATGTCAGGGAAGCTCCTCTGCTGCTCGCTGTCCTCATCGGGGGTCTCCACCTGACTGCAGTGCCTTTATACAAAATTTGAGTGGGAAAATTCTCACATTCGATGGTGTCTGGCACATTGGAGAGGTGTTCTCTTCACAGATGAATCCCGGTTTTCACTGTACTGGGCAGATGGCAGACTGTGTGCTATGTGGGTGAACGGCTTGCTGATGTCAATGTTGTGAATTGGGTGGCCCATGGTGGCAATGGCGTTATGGTGTGGGCAGGTGTAAGTTATTGACAACAAAACACAAGTACATTTTATTGATGCCATTTTGAATGCACAGAAATCGCCGTGATGGGATCCTGAGGCCATCGTTGTGCCATGTTTCCATGGCCATCACCCCATGTTGCAGTATGATAATGCACAGCTCCATATTGCAAGGATCCGTACACAATCCCTGCAACATCCCAGTTCTCTTGCATGGTCCGCACCCTCACCCTCACCGGACATGTTATCCATTGAGCATGTTTGGGATGATCTAGATGAGCGTATACGACAGAGTATTCAAGTTCCTGCTAATATCCAGCAACTTCACAGCCATTGAAGAAGAGTGGACCAACAATCCACAGACCACAATCAACAACCTGATCAACTCGATGAAGGAGATGTGTTGTACTGCATGAGGAAAATGATAGTCACACCAAATACTGCCTGATTATTGACCCCACCCCAGATCCCACCAATACTGTAAAACTGCACTTTTTAGAGTGTCCTTTTATTGTGGCAAAGGAGATGTTCTCACTAACACTGATTTATACAAATTTGTGAACAATATTTGAGAGAAAAAGGCCTTTTGTTGACACGGAAAAAGTCTTAAGGGTGCTTTACACGCTGCGACATCGCTAGCGATGTCGAGCGCGATAGCACCCGCCCCCGTCATACGTGCGACATTTGGTGATCGCTGCCGTAGCGAACATTATCACTACGGCAGCATCACACGCACATACCTTGTCAGCGACGTCGCTGTGACCGGCGAACAATCCCTCCTTCAAGTGGGAGGTGCGTTTGGCGTCATAGCGGCGTCACTGCGGCGTCACTAAGCGGCCGGCCAATAGAAGCGGAGGGGCGGAGATGAGCAAGACGTAACATCCTGCCCACCTCCTTCCTTCCGCATTGCCGGTGGATGCAGGTAAGGAGATGTTCGTCGTTCCTGCGGTGTCACACACAGCGATATGTGATGCCGCAGGAACGAGGAACAACATCGCTAGTGCCCAAACAACGATATTTTGTTTTAGAACGACCTCTCCGAAACCAACGATTTTGACCACTTTTGTGATCGTTTAAGGTCGCTCGTACGTGTCACACGCTGTGATGTCGCTAACGGCGCCGGATGTGCGTCACAAACACCGTGACCCTGATGATAAATCGTTAGCGATATCACAGCATGTAAAGCACCCTTTAGATCTTTGAGTTCTGCTCATGCAAAATGGGGAAAAAAACAAGTGTTGGGTTTAAATTTTTATTCACTGGATCTGTTATATAAAATAAAAGGGGGGATACAACAGCACATATCGAAAAGTGTGGGTACAATCCACAGAGCAAGGACCACTGGACTATAAAATACAAACAATAAAAATGGCAGCATTCCTATTTAAAAAAAAGTGAAAAATAGTATTTATGCCAAGCCCATGTACACAATATTTTGGCATTGGCATTTAGCTTTTTTCCAGTCAGTTAATATCTATCTATCTATCTATCTATCTATCTATCTATCTATATATCTATCTATCTATCTATCTTCTCTCTAGTTATCTATCTAAATTCAAAGAAGCTTTATTGGCTGGTCTAATTAAACTTTAGCTTTGCCAAAGCAAGTGTACACTAGGGATAGGGATGATGGGTAGGGACTGTAGGAAGGATGGATGGGGCACATTCAGGGTGGGGACTGTAGGAAGGATCAATGGGGGCACATGCAGGGTGGGCACTTTAGGAAGGATGGATGGGGGCACATCCAGTGTTGGGACTATAGGAGGGATGGATGGGGGTACATCCAGTGTTGGGACTATAGGAAGGATGGATGGGGACACATCCAGGGTGGAGACTGTAGGAAGGATGGATGGGGGCACATCCAGGGTGGTGTCTGTAGGAAGGATGGATGGGGGAACATCCACGGTGGGGACTGTAAGAAGGGTTGATGGGGCACATCCAGGGTGGGGACTGTAGGAAGGATGGAAGGGGGCACATCCAGGGTGGGGACTGTAATAAGGATGGATGGGGGAACATCCAGGGTGGGGACTGTAGGAAGCATGGATGGGGGCACATCCAGGGTGGAGACTGTAGGAAGGATGGATGGGGGGCACATCCAGGGTGGGGACTGTAGAAAGGATGGTTGGGGGAACATCCAGGAG
>NC_134358.1:532550051-532697551 GCF_048569485.1 Anomaloglossus baeobatrachus | reverse complement strand
GAGCTATCTTCTGACATACAGAAAAGTGAGTGTCTGGGTATTGCTAGGTTTTTCTGACATATCTGCCTACCGTGCCCACAGACAATTATTAGCCGTTTGTATGCCTAATGATTCTGGTGTAGGATTGGCCAGCATGCAATGGTTTCTAAATCACTAAGATTTTAATTGCAACAGTATAGAAAAAATATTAGCTTTTTTTTTTATATTGGGACTCAATGGAGCAGTTATGGCTCTGTATCACCTTACAGTTAGGGTACGCTCACACTGGCGTATAATACGGAGGAGTGCACATTGCATTGCTCTCTAACATTAGTCAATGATGCAGGTCAGATCTGCAAGTTTTTCCTCACCTCTAATTGGCCTGAGGAAAAATTTCACAGGTGAGAGAAAAAAAATCAGACGGCACACAGTCATGAGCGTGGCATCCGATTTTTATGCACACATTTCCAAGAAAAAAAAAATAGACAAAGCTATAGATTGATAAATGACAGAAATATATCAAGTAGAATGGAGACACAAATATCCTGCACATATACTGTATATAATTTCCCACCCGCCTACATATTATAAACTTGCATCCTTTAGTGTCTTTCATGTGGCACTACAAGGGATCCTCCCATTTTTCATAACCAACAAAGGTAAAGCAATCATCTGCAGGCTCATATTATCAGGCTGGGAAGGCCCATGGTTATTGGGCCTTTCCCAGCCTAAAACTACCAGATTCACGGCCCCCCGAGGAAGACCACAAAACGTGCGCGTCGGGGCACGTTCCACTACGCGAATTCAACATGGGTCAGTGTACCTTAACTAACCTTTAAAATCATGGGGTCCACGTAATGCGCCTAATCTTTGATCTCCCCTTATAGCGGCACACTATTGGGTAAGATATGATCAAAAACTGGGCTATCATCTACTCTGAGGGAGATTAGATGCAGGCTAATTTTGATCTTTTTGCAGTTACTATTTCAGTCCTCTGGATTATAATCCATAACTATTTGAAAGGCTGTTAACCCTTTTGTCTATGCAACCTGATAATTATAGTAGGTCCCTGTCTAAGTATGGATGGATCCTTTAACCTGCATATTATAATGTTGGCTTTATCACTCATCTTATGTATGTTTTATCTGCATAGTGTTTTTGTATTCGTGTTGGACTCTATTTTTCTACCTGATTCTCACTAAATAACATGAAATGTAATTATATTTTCCTCTTGCTAGTGACTATTTATTAATAAACTATATTTAATATTTTGCAAAGAGGCTTCTTGAGTGTTATTTGAACAGAGTCTCTACATGGGCTCTGACTATGTGTTGCCCCCTTTTTTGCTTGTTTTAGTAATAGTTTGGCTATGGGGTGTAGTAATTGATATTTATTGTAATTATGGTCTTTTCATCTTCCCTAATCCTCTGTTTGCATAAAACTACCAGATTGCAGCATCCCCAGAAGTGGCGCATGCTTGTGTCATGACAGGCGAGGTAATGGTACTTGGGGTTGATGTCAGCTGTGTAGTGACAGATGACATTAAGCCCAGGGGTTACTAATGGAAAGATGTCTATCAGACACCCCCATTACTAACCTAGTAAGTATAAAGAGAAAAAAATAAAAATAAATAATAATTGGAAAAGAACACTCCCCTCACTCTTTCCCTGGTTCATCAATTTATTAAAAAAAAAATGGAAAAAAGCAAGAAAAAAAAGGGAAAGAGTTGGGGAGTGTTTTTTTCAGGTAAATTTTTTTTGTTTGCATTTTTCTCTTTACACTTGCTGGGTTAGTAATGGGGGTGTGTGGTAGATGCCTCTCCATTACTAACCCCTGGCCTTGATGCCAGCTGACTTACACAGCTGATATCAACCACAAAAACCATTACCCCGATTGTCACCGCACCAAGGTAATCGGGAAGAGCCAGGCAAAGCGCCAGAATTTATGCTTCTAATGTGATGTGCCACTTCTGGGCTGGCTGTGAGCTGGTATATTTAGACTATGAAGGGCCCAATAACCATGGACCTTCCCAGGCTGATAATATCAGCCCCCAGCTGTCTGCTTTACTCTGGCTGGTTATCAAAATTAGGGGGGATCCCTATATTATTATTATTATTATTATTATTATTATTTAAATATTTATTTAAGTAATCATAAAATGCTGTGTAATAAGCTCCACATAGCCAATTATATATCTGTTGGCTATCTATCTATCTATCTATCTATCTATCTATCTATCTATCTATCTAACTAACTATCTAGCTATATTTTTTTTAGTACTTCTTTGCTTCAATTTTCTTGTTTCTTGGAGATGTGTATATTAAGTAAAAAGGACACCATACGGATGTCGTATGCGAGCTGAGAAGAACATAGTATACTCGCATGACAAAAAGTTACCCATGTGGATGTTACTCGTCCAACTTTTCAGGAGCTGAATAGGAACACATTTTTTCGAGCCAGTGTGAGCATACCCTTAAAAAAATCTGAGGAATACTTGTGCTGGACTGTTTCAAATATATTATAAACTCACGCTCATATCCACCGAGAACTCATGGGGAAATAATACTGATTTAAGATATTCTGGTCATTTGTATGAGCAGAACATTTCTTAAGTAAGAAAACCCTTTAATTTGTATATAGAAAGTTTACAGGAGTCTCTTCCATGACTCAATGGTCAATAAGTGATTGTTGATAGTATTTTTTTTCAATTCGTTAGGTTAATTGTTAGGAAATAAATTAATTGTTGTTACAGTCTATTTTTTTGTGTAAAACTTATAAATTATCTGTTTGTGTAAATACTTAAAAAAAAATAAAAAAGCAGGTTTTTTGAATAAATGTGTCTAATTTATCAAACTGGGGTTTACATCAATAACATAAATTTCTGCAATTTAATTATACGTATAGAATGAATTGTCAGACATATAAATTGTTGCAATTTCTGCCGCATGAAACCAAGAATACGCATCGAGGGGGGAATTATTAATGATGATATCTGCAAAGCGATGCGGAATATGATGGCGAATGTAAGGAACAATCTGTATTCTTCCCTATTTTCAGTCCACGTCATTGTGATTGTATAATAGAATGCAAAAATACATTTATCATAATGATTTTCTCTATAAAATGTAACAAATTTAGGCTTTTCAGGCCATGACCAGCCTTATCTACATGTTTAATGACATTCCGTGCGACTCCACATTATTAGAACCGCGTGTTCTGCACAGAATTCTAAGAATATATTCAAATGTTGCCGAAATTCCGGTGACAAAACCAGTTCTACTCATTTGAATAGAGTTGTTTTAGAATAGAGAGCAGGGATTTCTCCAAGTATTATTCAGATAAATCGTACAGTTGCATTACTAAATTAATATATAACAATGATTACATTTTAATATTTTATTTTTATTTGTTATCCCACGAGCTTATATTGCTACAGCCTTATTAAAACAATATTTTAAGCAAAGCAGCATCATCTAAATTAGGCCAAGCTGCTTTAACCTCCGGTAGTTAAAGTTGCCAGATTGATCAGTGTAGATCTAATTATTAAAGAAACTCTCCAGCAGGGAAACAATAGAGCTCATTTATCAGTAGCGTCATTTAATCGATGTAGAGCTTCTCAGCATTTGCTGTCGAGCAGAGCGAGTGTAAGGAGCTCATGAGCGTGGTGACTTATGTGAGACGCTCAGCTCCGGTGGATAAAGACTCTGCCATCTTACCTGTCATATAATGAGGAAATTAATTTCTAATCTCATTTATGTAGTTGGGCTACAGCGATCTTCATCATGTATACAATATATATATATTGTAAAACAAGCTTGGAAGTGTCAGAGCAAAGAATGAAATATTAGCATCAATTATGGCAAATTATATATTTAGGCTATGTGCACACGTTGCAGATTTGGTACAGAAATTTTAATGAGGTACCTTGAGGTCAAGTTACCTGCAGTCATAGGTGGAGGGCAGAGGGAACTTCCAGCTGAAGCCGCCATTTACCTGAGTGACATCACCACTGATCGCTGAAGCGCAGTCTCTGCCTGAAGTCCACAGCGGCCCCAAATTCCTAGCAACTATTGTGAGAAGCTTGTGGAAGGAGATCCAAAACATTTGACCCAAGTCATACAGTGTAAGGGCAATGTTACCAAATACTAATGAAATGGAGGGAAACTTTTGAGTTTGCAGAAAGCAATAAAAATGCCTTAAAACATTCTCTCTATCACTCATTATTCTGGTATTTGGCAAATAGAAATAATTTTGGTTCCTAATTGACCTAACACAGAAAAGCTTTATTCTGATTTCATGTCAGATAGTGGGAAAAACCTGCAGATGAGTCTTTATAGAGAGCGGAGGAAAAACATGCAGATGTGTCTTTATAGATAGTGTATGTAAACTTCTGGTTTCAATTGTATACAGTAAATCCACTAGTGACCCATATATAAGTCATGACCTACACCCATCTAGTTTCTAAAACATTTATCACAATTTCTGTCTTGATTCTTTCAGAACGTTTGCAATTATTATCTCTATTTACTTTTACTAGATTGTATTTGTCCTTGAAAATTCTGAACTTTTTCCAAAAAATGTAAAAATAAAATGTTTATACATTCCTATAGATAATACTCATTACTGGAAGTCTTATAATATGCATCATAGAGACATAAGAAAGGAAACTATATAATTAGAAACCCTTTGAGGACGATCCAAGGCCTAATGCACATATCTGTGTATACTGTATTTCGGCACATAACATAGCGCACAATACAAAACCCATGGACCATATTGCATAGTACAGTGTGGGGTTCTGTATCACAAAAATGTATATGTCTTCTGATGGGGCATAATGTTTTTAGGGAGACTCTGCATTGAAATAACTAGGAATAAGTCAATTAATGGTCTTATTCTTGATAAATGCTATTAAGATCCAAAATGCATTTATCTGCATCACATTTTTGTACTAAGTCCAAAGTAATCAAGAGATATAATGTTTACAGACTGTATGACTTTGACCCCTTTTCAGATGGTCATTTCTCAATGGCTTAATTGCAGGATTTGGAACCCCCTGCTCTCCTCATTATGTGCTATAAATGTCTATAATTCCTCTATAATAATGTTCAGTGTTAAAAATAATTTTTTTTTTTTAAACAGTTGGTTATTATTATTTTTAGACAAGCCAAACTTTTTGAAACATTCTTATTCGTTTTTACAGTGACATCTTGGACCATAAAGGTTATAGGACACCTCGATCATAGAAGTGGATCCTCCAAGTCTCAATTAGTTTGGCAAATTTAAGCATGAGGTCTAGGAAATCACCTTGTTCTGCATTGTTCACCTGCACACAAGAAGGTGTGGAATTTCCTAGTTGTAATTCCAAGTAACGAACCCATAAATTGTCAGTGATTAATTACAGGAATTGAACTCTATTAGATTTATGGAGTAGTCATGTACTTAACCAATGGTTATCATTAGGAGGGCATTCAGGATAAGAGTAGCCGGATCATGGGACTGGGACGATGTCTGAAGAGATGGCAAAAGATTAAACTAAGAATAGAATAAAAAGTTACAACGACTGGTGATCCATCCAAAGGAGAAGACTACACTTGTAGGTAGATGAATCCTCTCCCTTAGTCATATTCAACTACATGCAGGGCCAGACTGGTCATCTGGCAACTCTGGCAAATGCCAGAAGGGCCAGTCTGGCCGAGGGCTGCCTTGCCTGCTATGCTGTCAACAGTATTGGCGTCTTCAGGAAGCCAATATTGTTAAGAGCTGTGATGGCGCACAAAGCCACACGCTCCATCAATTAACCTGGCAGGCCGCAGCTTTCCTTCTGTCTGGGGCCTGCCAGCACCAAGCAGAGGATGCTGGTGCTGCAATGACGTCACTGCAACGCTCCGCCAGCGACCACTGCAAGACTGGTGTCACGCTCCCCGTGTCCCAGCACCACTCCTTACCCACTGATCCAATCCATGTGTCCACCAGTCATGGCTGCCGCTCCCGCTCCTGCTCCCCTGAGTCATGCTCCTGGTCTCAGGAGTCTGACTTTGAGTATTGGCCTCAGGATTCTGTATAGGACCGGGCCGCGCCCACTCTCCTGGTCTTATAGGCCCAGCACACCTGCAGCAGGAAATGACATGAGGCTGTGCTGGGTATATAAGACTTGCCTTTCCATAGGGGCGTTGCCTGATCAACGTGTCCTTTAGCTTGTCTTTAGAGCTAGATGCTCAGGTCCCCTTGTGCTCTCTCCTGTGACTGTTTGTCTTTTGCTACCGGGTACCTGTGCCTGTTTCCTGCATTATCCCATAGAACTCCGTGATCCTGCTGACCCGGTTATAACCGTCCCGGCCACGTCAGTGCTCCGGCTGCCGTGTACTCTGCCACCTGGTGGCGTACTCGGTCCAGTGGATCCACCTCCTGGGCTTACCAGTCCTCTCAGCCCTGACAGATTGATCAGGCCATGGATCCCGCTGGAGCACAAACATCTGAGCTGGCCGAACTACGCCAGGAACTGGTGCAACAGCGTGACACCTTACACCGCATACTAAAGTTCCTGACGTCTGTGGACCACCGGTTGTACACATTACAGACTGCCGCCTCGTCTCGGTCCACGCAGCAAACGGCGTCCGGATCTGAACCTGCTGTCTCCGCAACCTCGCAACTTCGCCTCGCTGCTCCGCCTCGCTATGCTGGGGACCCCAAGAACTGCCGGGGGTTTTTGAACCAGTGCTCCCTGCATTTCAAGTTACTTCCTCATTTGTTTGTCTCAGACCAGGCTAAAGTGGCGTTCCTGATGTCACACTTGGAAGGCGAAGCTCTAGCCTGGATTAACCCCCTGTGGGAGAATGAGGATCCAATGACCACTAACATCCGGGAATTCCTGCACGCTTTCCGAAGTACATTCGATGAACCCGGACGTACCACCACAGTGACCTCTTCGCTCCTCCGGCTACGCCAAGGGACCCTGACCGTCGGCCAATACGCCATCCAGTTCCGCACGCTCGCCTCTGAGCTGGGCTGGAACAATGAGGCCTTGACGGCGGCCTTTTGGGAAGGACTCTCTGGCCGCGTCAAAGACGAGCTTGCTGGCCGTGACGTTCCACGCACCTTGGACGCCTTAATATCTTTAGCCACCCGGATTGACCTCCGTTTCCAGGAGCGAACCAAAGAGGTATTCCGGGAGAAGCTACCACCCCGTCACGCCTTGTCCCCGCAGAGGCCTACCGCTCCTTTGCCCCTGCCTTCCTGTGACATGTTCCCGGAACCCATGCAAATAGACCGGCTGAGCCAAGCCGAGCAACGCCGCGCAGAGCGACTCGCCCGGGGCCTGTGTTTCTACTGCGGAAGCGGTTCTCATCTGCTCCGCTCTTGCCCGGAGAGACCAGGTAGACCCCAAGTCCAAGGGATGGTGGGAACCGCCACCCTTGGTACCGGAATTCCTTCAGTCCCGGTTACACAGACTGTCCAGGTCACGACCGAGAAGACCCAGTTCACGGCGGAGGCTCACATTGATTCGGGAGCAGCGGCTAATTTCATCCGACAAGCTACCGTGGATCGTTATCGGATACCGGTCATCCCGCTTGCAAAACCCCTCTGGTTCGCCTCCGTGGACGGAAAACAATTATACGAACCTGTCCGGTACACCACCGAACCCGTGAGACTTTGTATTGGTACCCAGCACACTGAGACTATTGCGTTCTACGTCATCCCGAGAATGACTCCTGCGCTCCTGCTGGGTCTGCCCTGGCTGCGACTACATGACCCTGACATCAGTTGGCGCTCTGGGGCAATCTCTCGCTGGAGTCCCTCGTGCCATGATACCTGCCTACAGCCTGTTCCTCGGTCCCTGTCACCTGACCCTATCATGGCACAAGAAGAGGAGAATCTGACGCAGTCCAGCGGTGTACCACAGCTCCTGGCACTTGTGCCTGTGGTGCCACCAGAACCGGAAGTGACGGCGCTCTCCAGCGTCGTTCCACCGTCCCTGACGATTGAGACTCTGATGCCAACGGCTGCCGGGGATGAGTCCCTGTCCTGTGTCCGGTCCGAGACGCCCGGGCCGGTTGTCCTCGCTGCCAGTCCTGTTTCTGACGGTCCTCCTCTTCCCGTTGCCACTGCTGGGAGATCGGCTACGCGCCGTGCAGCTAAGAAGGCGGTACGGGGTCAGCGGTCCTTCCCCGCCTTTGCGTTGGGTCCCGATCCGGTGTCTCGATCCGGGGTGCCCCTGGGGTTCTGTGCTCGGAGGGGGGGGGCTTAGAGGAGGGGGTACTGTCACGCTCCCCGTGTCCCAGCACCACTCCTTACCCACTGATCCAATCCATGTGTCCACCAGTCATGGCTGCCGCTCCCGCTCCTGCTCCCCTGAGTCATGCTCCTGGTCTCAGGAGTCTGACTTTGAGTATTGGCCTCAGGATTCTGTATAGGACCGGGCCGCGCCCACTCTCCTGGTCTTATAGGCCCAGCACACCTGCAGCAGGAAATGACATGAGGCTGTGCTGGGTATATAAGACTTGCCTTTCCATAGGGGCGTTGCCTGATCAACGTGTCCTTTAGCTTGTCTTTAGAGCTAGATGCTCAGGTCCCCTTGTGCTCTCTCCTGTGACTGTTTGTCTTTTGCTACCGGGTACCTGTGCCTGTTTCCTGCATTATCCCATAGAACTCCGTGATCCTGCTGACCCGGTTATAACCGTCCCGGCCACGTCAGTGCTCCGGCTGCCGTGTACTCTGCCACCTGGTGGCGTACTCGGTCCAGTGGATCCACCTCCTGGGCTTACCAGTCCTCTCAGCCCTGACAACTGGCTAGAAGAGGAGATGGATGCTGAGAAGATGAGGAGTCTTTATTACTTGAGTATAAGGATTTTATATTTTGGGGGCTGTGGGGAACCTTAATACTATATAGGGCAATGTAGGCTGGACCATCATATTCAAAGGGCACTATGGCATGGACCATCTGATTATATAGGACACTGTTGGGTGGACCATCATATTACACTGGACAACAAGGCTTTTGCTTCCTTAACACTTTTGGGTGTATCTCATGTAATTTGTGTTGCTGATCACAAAAATCACCTTGAAATTTTCCTGTCATGTTTTCCGCAGTTTTTTTTTTTTGCCAGGAGATGCTGATTTAGTGCAGAAATGTCTGCAACCAAATATTGAATGTACACACATTGCCTAATCTGATATTCCGGCATTGAGTTCAATGACTTCACCTGAGGTCCGTTTCACACGTCAGTGAAAAACAGTGACGTTTTTCACTGGCGTGTAAAACACGCACATGTCCCTGCGTGTGCCGTGATTCATGGCACACGGGGGTTGTCTAAGTGCAATCCGGGCTCCGTTCTCCGTGGCCCGTGATTGCACTTAGAAAACTACTCACCTGTGCGCGCTCCCGCTGTCCATGTTGCTGATCGCTCCCGTGGTGCAGCATCCGGCCGGCGGTGACCCCCGCAGCAGCTGCTTCTGGGTCGGCTGTGTCACGCATAATGAATATGTGCGACAATAATGAGCCGGCTTAGAAGCAGCAGGGAGAACGGGCTGCAGAGGACATCGCTGGACGCCGGGTGAGTTAAAATGTTTTTTATTTTAAAAGCACGTTTTTTTTCTGGCACGTGTTTTACGGACCACACCACTGCGTGGTCCGTGGAACATCAGTGATGCCAGAAAAAAATGGACATGTCTCCGTGCGGCAATCACGCACACGCGGGAACGCCACACGGAGACACGTGCAGTGAAAAATCACTGACGTGTGAGCAGACCCATTCATTATAATGGGTCTGCATATGTCAGTGATTCTGGTACGTTTAAAAAAAAGCACAAACGTACCAGAATCACTGACGTGTGAAAGGGGCCTGAGATGAAGTCACTGAGTTCACCTCAGGTCAATTCACTTCAGGCCACAGCTGGGGTACCATTAGATCCACAGCTGTGACCTCAAGTGAAGTAATTGAACTCAATGGCAGATTACTAGATTAGGCAATGTGTTTGATGAGAACTCTGATATTTTGACAAATCACAGTTGTCATTAACCCCTTATATTACCCAAACTGCCACTGCACCGGGGCAATCAGGACGAGGCGGGTAAAGCGCCAGAATTGTTGCATCTAATGGATGCAAAATCTCCAGGGCGGCTGCAGAGTTCTATTTTTAAGCTGAGGGGCCCAATAACCATGGGCCTCCCCAGCCTTGGAGTACCAGCCCCCAGCTGTCTGCTTTATCTTGGCTGGGTATCAAAATTGGGGGGAGGGGAATTACACATGGTTTTTTAAAAGGACTTATTTAAATAAAAAAAAGCCTCATGGGGTCCCTTGTATTTTGATACACAGCCAAGGTAACGCACCTACCTGAGGGCTGCAGCCTGTAGCTGCCTGCTTTATCTGCACTGGGTATCAATATACATGGGGCCCTACACCATTTGTTTTCAATTATTTATTGATTTTTCCAGTCCACAACCAATCACAGATGCCGGTAGTCTGACTGCAACCAAGCACAAATGCTGTCACAAGGAAGTGCAGGGGAAGCAGTGAATATGCATAAGAGCTAATGAGCTGACCCGGAAGAAGTATGAGAGTTGCATGGGAGGCTCAGTAAGTAAAACTCTCCTGTTTTAATGTGTTTTGCTTCCTTTTACCTGTTGGCTATGCTGCACACATGAAAGTAACATATGAGAACATGGAAGTGTTGTTGAAACACATCAGGTGCAGCAGCTAAAACTGGAACATCTGTTGAGATTTAAAAGTAGTGGCACTGCTGCTTGGTTTGTAGCTTGGATGTTCCAAGTACTGCTGTTTCAATTTCAGATGGGACAACCGTGCTAAGCAGTCACATTACAGCAGAAGAAATCGGCAATTCGTAACCAGTTGACATAAAGTACTTGAGAACCCAGCAATTATATTTCCGCCTCCACTTCACATAAAACACAGGCTGATGAAACATTTGGTGAAAGCAATAAGCAATGAAGCAGAAGGTTTTCGTTATTTGAGGCAAATGTTTCCAGGAATAACTGATGCCAAGATTTAGGAAGGCATTTTTGTTGGTCCACAAATCCAACGCATCATGAATGACGAGCACTTTGAGGAACCACTGGTGGGGCCTTAGAAAATTGCTTGGAAATCAGTCAAGAATGTTTCCGAGAATTTGCTTGGCAGCTATAGAGCACCAAACTTCATTGAATTGGTTGACAAACTTCTTGAAGCTTACAAAGCGATGAAGTGCAACATGTCATTAAAAGTTAATTTTCTACATTCACATTTAGAATTATTTCCTGAAAATCTTGGCGCAGTAAGTGACAAACAAGGTGAACGGTTTCACCAAGATATTGCCACAATGGAAAACCGCTATCAAGACTACTGTAATCTATCAATGCTAGCTGACTATTGCTGGACAATAACACGGAATGAACTAGACGTTAGGTACAAACAAAAATCAGAAGCAAAACACTTTTGATGTCGTTCAACTAATACTGCGGGTAACATTTAAATGCTTCAGAACCAGTAAAACTTTATTTTATGTTTCTCAAAATGTGATACAGACTATCAGAAATTATATTTCTGCTTAGCTTGAATGGAATTATCAGAATCACCTCAAATGTTAAAGAAGGAAAACGTTCAAAAGAATTGGTTGTCCAGTGTTATATAGGACACTGTAGTTGGACCATCATATATTATATAAGGCACTGTGGGGTGGATTATCATATTATATAGGTTCTGTGGGGTGGACCATTATACTATTTAAGGGGCTGTGGAATGAACTATCATACTTTATTAAGGACTGTGAGGTGGACCAACATACTATATAAGGGACAGACTGTTGTGTGGCTATAATATTATATATGGGGCTGTTGAGTGGACCATTATACTTTGTAACAGGATGCTAGGTGGACCATCATACTTTGTAATAGGCTGTGAGGTGGACCGCCATACTATGTAAAGGGCTGTGAGGTGAACCACCATACTAAATAAGGGGCTATGCAATGGACCACCATACTATATAAGGGGCTGTGGAGTGAACCATCATACTATATAAGGGGCATGGAGGTGGACCATCGTAATATATTAGGGGCGGTGAAGTGCACTATCATACTATATAAGGGGCTGTGAGGTAGATCATCATACTCCAAAAAGGTCTGTGAGGTGCACCATCATACTATATTGGAGCTGTTGGGAAGACTATCCTAATATATAGGGGCTGTATTGTGGACCATCATACTATATGGGAGTTGTTGGAGATACAATGATATTATATAAGGGGCTGTGATGTGAACCATCATACTGTATAAGGGGCTGGGAGGTTGACCATCATACTATATGGTGGGCCGTGGTGTGACCATAAAACTGTTTTGGGGCTATAGAAATTTCATAGTGTGTGGTGGCTGTGCGGGGGCCATCCTACTGTGTAGGGTGGTTGTGGTAGACATTATACTGTGTACTGTGTAGGGTGGTTGTGGTAGACATTATACTGTGTGGGGTGGCTTTGGTGGATATTATACTATGCGACGTGGCTATAGTGGACATTGTAATGTGTGGAGGTCTATGTAGTACATTATACTAAGTTAGAGGCTGTGTTGACCATTATATTATATGGGGAGCTTTGGTGGACATCACACTTTATATAGGAGCCTGTGGTGGACATCATACTGTGTGGGGGTCTGTGGTGCAAGTCATACTGTATATTGGGGGCTGTAGTGAATACCATATTGTTTGAGGGGCTGTGATGACAATCTTACTGTGTTGGGTGCTGTGGGGCATCATACTTTGTGTAGGGTTTGCGGGGTAATCATATTGTGTGGGGTCATCATACCATGTGGGGGCATAATACACTACGTGGGTCATGAAAGGGGTATCGTAGTGAGTGAAACCACTTAGGGGCAAAATTACTGTGTAAGTGCCGCAATACATATCCTTCTACGTTTCTTAAAAAGTTGGGAGATAGGCCTTTCTTTAAAGGAAATCTATCAGGTCCTCAGTGCACCCAGAACTACTAGCAGTTCTGTGTGCATATCTACAATCCCCCTAACTGTTCCTGCATGTAGTAGCATAGATAAAGAGATCTTTAGAAAAAGTATTTTTAAGGATCATTTATGAGATGCTAAGTAGGGCAGTGTCTATTCACAGGGGCATTGCTTCCCTTGCTAGTCGGCCCCCCTTAGCATATTATCATGCCCCTGTGGCCGTGCTAGCATGCTTTTCAATGCCCGGCGTCATGTCAGAGCGATACAAAGCCATGCATAGGTAGAACATAAGATTAATGTCTACACCGATACTTAAACTCTCTGCAGCGCCCCACGGGGCATGTGCAAAACCGACTCGTTGCGGGTCGGGTCAGGTGATGTCACAGTTGGCCTTGCCCGGTTCCGTTGCCCCTTCAGTAAATGAAGGGAAAGTGGGGTGATTGGGAAAGTTTATCGCAACGCCACCTATGGTATGCGGCCAGGGGGTAGCCGCCGCTGCAGAATTCCTCGCCGGGGCAGGTGTTATGGCAACAGGGATGCTGTCGCCCCCCACAGGTGGAGCGGGCCCCAGGTGGATCGTGGAGGGGGAGGTTGTGGCGGTTGGCGCAAAACCACTTGGCGACGACGCCAGTAAGGACAAGCTGACACAGTTTCTGCCGTGATGGGCTCCAGCTGATCTCGGATCCATGGAAGGTCAGAACTGGTGCGGTAGTCTTTGGGCCCTTCCTTTCTGCGCTTTGTAGTGCGGGTCCCTTTGGCTTGAAGCACTTAGGGGTACTTTGCACACTACGACATCGCAACTGCGATGTCGGTGGGGTCAAATCGAAAGTGACGCACATCCGGCATCGCTGTCGACATCGTAGTGTGTAAATCGTTTTTGATACGATTAACGAGCGCAAAAGCGTCGAAATCATATCATCGGTGTAGTAAAGTAATTTCCATAATTTCGGAAGGACCGATGTTACAATGTTGTTCCTCGTTCCTGCGGCAGTACACATCGCTGTGTGTGAAGCCGCAGGAGCGAGGAACATCCGCCTTACCAGCGTCCCGGCTGCAATGAGGAAGGAAGGAGGTGGGCGGGATGTTTACGTCCCGCTCATCTCCGCCCCCCTGCTTCTATTGGCCGCCTGTCGTGTGACGTCGCTGTGACGCCGCAAGACCCGCCCCCTTAGGAAGGAGGCGGTTCGCCGGCCAGAGCGACGTCGCAGGGCAGGTAAGTGCATGTGAAGCTGCCGTAGCGAGAAATTTCGCTACGGCAGCTATCACAAGATATCGCAGCTGCAACGGGGGCGGGGACTATCGCACTCGGCATCGCTACCATCGGCTAGCGATGTCGTAGTGTGCAAAGTACCCCTTAGAGTCGCTTCCGTACTAGGTAGAGTACCGTTCCCTATGCCAGTAGCGTGGATCCTCTTTGAGTCTGAACGTGATCTAGGCCCCAAAATCCTAGGTGCCACTTGGCTCTAGAAACTTGTGTGGTCAGAGTGGCATGGAGCCCCTCCGTCCAGCAGAGTCTGATGATGCAATGTAGAATTGCACCACCCTAGGGTGCTGCACCCTGAACTATGACAGCCCCGGGAGAACTGACACGGTATCCCATAGCGACCATAAAACTCCTATGTCCCACAGGAGCTACCAGAAAGTACGTCTATTCGCTATCTCTCCTGCTGGAGAACTCCTCAACTATTGCTGTGTGTGGCTCCTCACTCCCCCTGGTGGATGCTCCTCCCCTCACCCAAGTCCTAAGCTAGTGAATTGGGGTCCCTGTTGGGATGGCATCCTGTAAATGCCACACTGTTGACGACCCCTTTCTTACCCGACCCTAGCCCAGTCCCTAGTGGGGAAGGGGTATCCCATGTGTGTATGTGATTGTGTTTGATGAAACTGGCACTGACCTCCCCTGGATCCATGATCAATACTATACCCCGGTTGGAGTGTAGTACCCTGTGGCGACCAGAGCCTCAGGGGCGCCACATATACATCTGGAAACATTTTTCTTTACATACATATTTCTGTTTATTGCTTCCTTTATCCAACACGTCCAACCTATAAAACCTTCTGGTCACTGGCTGCGCCTCACGTTATACCCATGCCCTTATTACACTAACATAGGAGAACAAGGCAATGTCTCCCACAAGGTTACAACATATAGTTACAATTTTTAAAGTTTGCATTTCAAAAACAAACATATAAGAAGAATAGTAAATTGCACAGAACACATCAAAAAGTCTTTAGAAATGTTTATAAAGTATTTATTTGTTAGACCATGGTGACGACTTATAAAAATGAAAGTACATATAGTCCAGAATTCACAGATATCACAATTATTAAAGTTTTGCCTGGATTTATGGCTGGGATTGGGCCAGGACACTCCGGTGTCTCTGACTACAAAGTCTATAATTTTCATAGTGAGGATCTTGGCCGGGCTGACATTCAGCAGTTTGGCTTTGGTGTGAGTTTTGGCAGAGCTTCACTTTCCTCTGATTTTACATTTTTGGAAGGACACAAGAAGAGGATTAAATAGTGATATATGAAGATGTCAGGGCTGCAGGCTAAAGAGTCTGTGCAATCACGCTGCGACCGAGGGCCATAAAAGAATATGTGAATATGTAATTAAATTTCATAATTTTCAACATCTGCAAAATAAATCCTGGGTCTGATTGAAAATTAGGATGAGGATTGCCTTTCACTGTTCTTAATGCTCATTTTTCCTGTTTTGATGGCTGGAATCATATTGGGGACCTTATTGGTGATGCACCTGTCCGTGGAGTTGGAAAAATCTACATTACAGTATATATACGTGAGCTCCTCTCACAAATCAGGATCATGCAAAACATCATGTATTGTTAAGCAAGTCCAGTCAAATGTGGCCATTGTCTTGTCAATCCGTCACAATTCCATATGGGAAGCATTATGGTATTAGACCTAATGCAGGTGTTATCTGGGGAGCCGCAGTCAAATAAAACAGGTGTTGTTGGATCACTTCTCATTGGTGCATAGGTGTCAACGTGCAATGTCAACGTGCCAGTGAGGAGACTTTTAAGCGCCGCAATGCTCCTCTGGGAAATATTCAAATTGTCAAGAGACAATTTGAATATTACCCAGACTAACATTGCAGCTTAAAGTCTCCTCACCACTGGCATGCTAAAATGGTGTGTCAGTCTCCGATGGAGAATAGCTTCCCCTTTAGGGGTACTTTGCACATTGCAACATCGCTACTGCGATATCGTCGGGGTCAACTCAAAAGTGACGTACATCCGTCGCCGGTAACGACGTCGCAACGTGTAAAGCCTAGGAGAGAAGCTGAACGAGCGTGAAACAGTCAAAAATCGGTGATCTGTGTCACGTCGTTCATTTTCATAATGTCGGTGCGTCCGCAGGTACGATGTTGTTTGTCGTTCCTGCAGCTCCACACATCACTGTGTGTGAAGCCACAGGAGCGACAAACATCTCCTTACCTGCGCCCGCCGTGCACCGGCAATGCGGAAGGGGGAAGGTGGGCGGGATGTTTACATCCCGCTCATCTCCGCCCCTCCGCTTCTATTGGCCAGCTGATTAGTGACGTCGCGGTGACGTCGCTGTGACGCCAAACGAACCTCCCCCTTGAAGGAGGGATTCTTCGGCAGTCACAGTGACGTCGCCGACCAGGTAAGTGCGTGTGAAGCTGCCGTAGCGATAATGTTCGCTACGGCAGCTATCACAAGATATCGCATGTGCGACGGGGGCGGGTACTATCGCGCTCTGCATCGCTATCATCGGCTAGCGATGTCGCAGCGTGCAAAGTACCCCTTACACCCTGTCTTAACCCCTCATACAGCCAGATCAGATCTCATACTTTGCACTGACGAGGGACAACCATCCTGAAACACCGTGTCTGCAAATTGAGGTTCTGATCTGGCTTAAATCCTAAATCATGACAAGACTCACTGGAGGGTCACTTTGACTTCTTGGATTGCTACCTCCAATAGGTGGCACCAGAGTTCGTCTTCTTCCTCCCTGAAGTGACAATGTGAATTTATCCTAAATGTCAGTGGCACAGGAGACACATACAATCCACTCATGTAAATTTAGGAAACCAGTGCAGATCATGAACCCTAATGTGGACTCTCTGAGCTGCCACCTGTTTGGTGCAGCTTAGATTAGTTCTCAGTATCCAAGGACCAGTTAAGAGAAATATAATGTTGGTCAGTTTCCACCCTTTACACATATGAGCAGGTGTGGACTTTTCTGGCACAGGCGTCCAACAGTGGCTGGGGCCACACGAGCATATGGCATCCGATGCGAGTGCATCAGATGCAATATGCTAATGACCCTCAGCTCCCTCTGTGCTGTGAGTGTAAGCTGAGTGTCATTCCAGTGTGATCCGATCCTGCAATCGGATCATAACTGCAGAGGAGAGGGTGGGATTCATTTCCCTATCTCCTCCATTGTCAGCTGATGGGACTAACGCATTGCACTCCGGCGTCAACCGTGTGCAGTGCGATATTTCACTTGCACCCATAGACTTGTATGGGTGCAAGTGAATATGGATCGTATTCCACCCGCAGCATGCTGCGACTGTTTTCTCGGTCTGGTTAGGGCTGAGAAAATAATCACAGATGGGAACGGCCCCATAGAGTAACATGGGTCCGAGTGGAATGCGTTTTTTTTTTTATCGTATTCCATTCGGGCCGTTTTACTTGCCGTATGTCCTAGGCCTAACTTACTCCCTACTTCCCACAAGGGTCATCGAGACACCAGGCTGTTTGCAAACATGTTTTCATCCAAATTCTATGTTATGTCATATGAGCTAGCTCATTTTGCAACCTGAAGAGTATTCTCCATGACAGATTTAAGTCCAGAGGAAACAAGACAAATATAAAGTAAAACAGCGGCACTTTTTCTAGTTAGTAATACGCAAGTGGGATTCCATACTAAATATTTTTGTTACAAGTAAAAAATTGTCAACGCGTTTTGGGGTTGCATCGATTCCTTGTTCATGATCATACTATTATTACACACTGCATATTTAAATGTTAAAAAAAGGCACCAAAACCGTGAGGTAAGAGAAAAAACAAACTTACAGTAGTATGGGAACCTGCCTTGCATATTTGTAGAGTGGCATGGGGTGGTAGTCATCGGCCAGGGATTGACTCCAGACGTCCTGGCATATTACAAGCAGGGGTGGGATTCAAATTTTTAACAACAGGTTCTCTGTAAACCCCGCCCAGTTGAAAACCACACCCATTCTGTAACC
Source organism: Anomaloglossus baeobatrachus (assembly GCF_048569485.1). Lineage (NCBI taxonomy): Eukaryota > Metazoa > Chordata > Amphibia > Anura > Aromobatidae > Anomaloglossus > Anomaloglossus baeobatrachus. The sequence goes on along the minus strand of NC_134358.1, from coordinate 532,679,396 downwards.
ACACCCATTCTGTTAGCCACATCCATTTTCATGCACTTTCCTCAACCAAAAAAAAACAACAAACAAGTAATTTAAAGTAATATCTCTTTCCCCTTCTCTCTCCTGTCCAGTATCATTTGTTCCAGTCACTGTCACTCTTATTGTATTAAACGGGTTTTCTACAATTTTTAAAAATTATTACTAAAGGAGAGGAGACCTGCTAAAATTGGAATGGACGACCTTCCCCATACAGATCTCATCCCATGTGGCTGCTTTCCCCCTACAAATCCCATCAGGGCTTCTTTTCCCTGCAGATTTTATTCCATGTCCCCTCTCCCCATATAGTTTCCATCTATGCAGCCTCCTCTCCCCATATAGCTCCCATCTATGTAGCCTCCTCTCCCCATATAGCTCCTATCTATGCAGCCTCCTCTCCCCATATAGCTACCATCTATGCAGCCTCCTCTCCCCATATAGTTCCCATCTTGTGTGGCCTCCTCTTCTCCCCATATAGTTCCCATCTTGTGTGGCCTCCTCTCCCCATATAGCTGCCATCTTTTGCGGTCCGTTTCCCCATAGAGCTGCCATCTTTTGCTGCCCCTCTCCCTGCATCTTCGGCTCACTGAGCGCTTTACCTGTTGCAAGCACCTGCGGCCTCTCTGTCTCCCGTCCTCCTCCGCGGCACTCTTACGCTTACAGACGGCAGGAGGAGGAGCTACCGCCTCACATTGCCGTCACCTCTGCAGCGTCAGCGCGTCGCTGCACGCCGGGTCAAGGAGCCGACAGGCTCCACTGAACCCGGAAGTGCGGAGGTACGGGAATTCATTTGTGTTAGTGTCTTAAAGAGACACTAACACAAATGAATACAGGGAACCGGATCGGCAGAGCTGCTTCTTGCCAGTTCTGGGAACCGGCTGCTATTTTAACAACCGGTTCTCCAGAACCGGACAGAACTGGCAGAATCCCACCCCTGATTACAATCACTCACAAGGAGATCACTCATTCATTTCAAACATTCAGACATTATTCACATTACAGTATACAAAGTAATTGGTGTCTTAAGGTTCAGGAACATGACAGCAACAGTCCACTACTCTTACTAACTAAAAGCAGCGTGATAGTTTTAACCTCATATCTTGATTCCTCTGGACAAGATCAGATAACCATGGTGTTACTTAATATAATCTCTATACAAATGACAATGCCGATATTACTGCCATATGGTGACCATATAGTGGTAGATACCAGTCCAGCAGAACATACAAGTGATTACAGTGCAGTTATAGGTGGTGACTTACAGCTCACATTCTCATTGAGTTGTTCACTTTTAACATCATTTCCATCTGGCCCAGATCGGCATAACAACTTCTTCCAGCTAAAACTTGTCTGCTGAGATTACAATAAAGACACTTCTCACATTTCCTGCACAGTCCCCATCTATTCCCAACCTGAACAGTTATGTCGCACCCAGGGATATGGGGTACTCGGTCCCGGGCAGTGTATATCTTGGGAATGTCACTGTGGTGGCCATTGCCCGGTTCCGTGCCCTGGGCCCTTTTTTTAATGGGGGTAAATTTACAGGGGGTAAGATTAGCATTCATACGTGACGCCACTTGCGGTGTTGCGGCTATATGGATGGAGCCACCGCTGCAAATTGTCAATACTGGGGCTGGTGTTAATTGCAGCCTGGATGGGTAGGCTCTCCACAAGCAGGGCCAGGCCCCAGGGAATGGGTGATGTAACGGGCGTCGGAAGAAGGTAGTCCACACAGTAGTCTAGTGCAACTGGTCTTTACTCACTGCTTGTTGGTGGTAACTGGTAACCCAAGGCCGGCTGGTTTCACCTCCAGGTCCCCTTCTTTCCAGTGCCAGTGTAGTAATCTGGTACCTTCCTCCCCTGCACCTGTCTCTGGTTAATGGGTCCCCGTGGCGTAGAGCAACTGGGGGTCCCCATCCGGTGGTTTGTCCACTTCTGTCTGCCTGACGGTAGCGTGAACCCTGTGGGGTTGGAGTCTCTGGTCCTGTCTGCGGTTCTCCCTTTGCTACTGAGTCTTCAGATTCTTAGGGAAAGCAAGGCCCTTGATGGACTCCTCGTTGTGAAGGTGTTAAGAGGCCAGCTTGGAGCTTCTACCTGTCCTAGGGTCCTGTACGCCGTCGGTGCGTAGTCCCATTAGTACTCCACCGGCAACTACCATCCTGAGTACCAGGTTACTGTCAACCCTGAGTCAGTGCATCTCCTCCTGTCCACCTTCACTCCTCGACTCCTACTCTGTACTGACTCTCTGTCCTCAATCCGCCCCTCCCACCTGGTCAACTAGTGGACTGGACAGGGTCCACCTCTAGGCGGCCATCCATTGGTCCGACCCTAGCTATGTACTACTGTATGGGGGATTGTTGGGGAAAACTAGGATTACCTGGAGTTTTTTGTGTGTGACCGGCACTGGTCTTGCGGGGACCTAGGGGGTAGGCCCTGCATCCTGGTGGGGATGCAGAACCTTGTAGCACCCTGATGGCTTCAGGGGCGCTACACTTACTTCCATATTCAGGGGTGCTTCCACCTTCCCGCAGTCGGTCACCATCCTAGACGTAGCAGGGCAACACATCACAAAGAGAGACTCTTTACAAAACAACAGTTTTATTTGTTCTTCAATCATTTGGACAGACATGGCTATGCATTCCTGTTCTGCTGCCGCTGTTCTTTTTTTTTTTTTTTAAAATTCTTTATTTAACAATAAACATGGAATCACACCAATCTGAGTCAATTACGATACAATTCCCAACCAGTACATGACAATGTATAACAGAGTAGCTGCGACACGAGAAAATTTCCAACAATGAGACCTTTCCATGTTTACCAAAAGTTTTATATAGCGGGAATACCAGTTTAAGAAGAGAAGAAAGTAAAAACAAAAAAGAGGAAAAGCAAGGCGAGAGAGAAAAAAAAAAAGAAACACGAGTCAGACAAGAAAGATTTAGCGAGAAATGGGAGGAAAAGGGGGAACATAGGGGGAACGAGGTGGGGAAGGGGAATACACTGGGACACGAACAAACACAAAGCAGGGATCCACCCTCTCAGAGTAACTTCTTCCCACGGCGTCCACGGGTCTCCCCTTCAATCTGGGGGGATCCATGTGCCGTATTCGTTAGAATATTTAAACTCGATCCATGGGAACCAAGTCTTGTAAAAAGCCTCATGTCTATCGTGGACAGACGCTGTCAGGTCCTCCATATACAGCAGTTCGTTTACCCTACTTGCCCACATCGATAATGTCGGCGGGGAGGGGGATCTCCATCTCAGAGGAATGCACGTCCTAGCGGCCATCACCAGAAAGCTTAACAGAGACCCTTTGTACGCACGGACAGAGGACTCAGATAGTTGGAGCAGGAAGAGTTCCGGGCCCAGGGTCTGCGTGTATCCAGTCACATGCCTGATCACTCCCCGTACCCCCTCCCAAAACTGCTGTAGCCCCGGGCATTCCCAGAAAGTGTGTAGGAAGCTTCCCTCCCCTGTGCCACATCTCCAACACCCCGGATCTACCGCGGGGAACATCCTGTGAAGTTTTGTTGGGACCCTATACCATCTGGAAATGCATTTATAATTGGCTTCTTGAAGTTTTGAACTGATGGAAGCTTTGTGAGTAATGGACAGAACCTTGTTCCTCTGCGTGGCCGAAAGTGTGAGGCCCAGGTCAGATTCCCACTGCAGGAGGAATCTAGGAGGTGACAGATCCGAGGAGTTGACCAGCATGGAGTGTGAGATGGAGAGTGAGTGTCTAAGGGTCCCCCCCTCCATACATAGCTTCTCGAAATCCGTAAGGGGTCTATCAAACTGACTGTAGTCCGGTAGAGAGCACAGAAAATGTCGAAGCTGCATGGAACGCCACGGGCCCAGCGGTCCGTGAACCCGGAAATTCCGGAGTTCCTCGGCCGTTGGCCAGTGCCCCTCGACCCCAATTTGGCAAGCCCGAAATCTATTTCTGGAGATCCATAGGCGAAACACCGGATCAGAAAGACCCGGGGAGAAATCTGGGTTGCCAACGATCGGGGAAAGGGGGGAGGGTGCCGCTGTTCTTTAGCGTACTTTCCCTGCCTAGCCCTGGCTCTGGGTATTAGCCTTCCGGTAGCTTCTAGCCTGTCGATTTGTATATGGACCCTCCGTTGGTACACTTGCACTGATGCCTGACTGGTTGTTGGACTCTCCTAAGCCCATCACGAGCTGAGCCGTAGTCTCCAGACCGTTGAAGGATACCTCCTGGTTCCGTGAGGGACCCTAGTACAGAGCTCGTCCTCACTCTACTATTCTAAAGAACTTACTCTCTTCCTGGTCTGTCTCACTAACCAACCATCTGCTCTCTGGCACTCCTTAAAAAAATGTATATATATTTATTTATTTATACATACACACACCATATATTTATCTATATCAGCATGCACACAATTTTTTTTTTGGGGAAGGAGGGGCAAAACATATGTATTGGGGCTTGAGCCCTTAAAGGGAACCTGTCAGGTGTAATATGCAGCCAGAACCACGAACTAACTGTCCCTGTATCTAGTAGCATAGATAAAGAGATCTTTAGAAAAAGTATTTCTAAAGATCTTTTACCGTATGCTAATGAGCGGGGACTAGTCCCCTGGGCGTTACTTTCCTTGCCTGTCGCCCCCATTTGCATGTTAAAACGACTCTACGGGCGTGCTAACATGCTAATGAAGACGCAAAGTCACAGGATGAGCTCACTCACCGCTCCACTGCCATCGTGCACAACGCTGGATTTCGGCTGAGTGCGCATGACCCTGGAGTTTGGGTCATGCGCAGTATTTCAGTTTGACGCCAGGACGCATACACCCGGCTTCATAGTGCGCATGACCCAAACTCCGGGGTCATGCGCACTGAGCCGAAATCCCCCGTTGGACGTGATAGCAACAGAGAGTTGAGTGAGATGATCCTGTGACGCTGCGTATTCATTAGCATGATAGCACGCCCACAGGGGTATACTAACATGCTAATGGGGGTGACTGGCAAGGGAACTAACGCCCAGTGGACTAGTCCATGCGCTCATTAGCATACGATAAAAGATCTTTAGAAATACTTTTTCTAAAGATCTCTCTATCTATGCTATTGTATACAGGGACGGTTAGGCAGTGATTAGCAATATGCATCCAGAACTGCTCGTGGCTCTGGGTACATATTGGATCTGGCAGGTTCCCTTTAATCTGTTCTGACCCTAGCAGTGCCTCAGGCTATGATGAACGCTGCTGCCAGTGTTAGGCGTCCATCACAGATTGTTTAACATTTACTTCAGGAGCTTTTTGTTGTATATACTGAATGTTAAAAAGATACAAGTAGTTGTGATATGAGCAGGGTCCATGGCTCTGTGCACCCCGACATATTGTATTTCTACAATACATAATCCATGAAGAATATGACAGGTCCATTATAATTAGAAATTGCTTTACTAGTTCCTTTTTATCTTTATTGACATATGAAGAATCAATGAAGGTATCGGGTGCTTTATATACTAAACTATTTTAGCAATAACTGCAAAACTGACCATGCTTTGTATTTAAAGGGAATCTTTCAGCAGGTTTCTGCTATGTCATCTGATGACAGCATGCTGTAGGGGTTAATACACAGAATTCATTGGTACTTCTCTTACCAAGGTCTGTAGTGTTGTTTACTTGTAATATTTGTTTTAGCACCAGGGCATTATCTTTGCTGGACTACATTGTCTCCTGTCTAGTAGTCTGACACGTTTTCTCCTGTGATTAGCAGTTCACTGTCATTGTACAATGACTATAGGGACCCTGGTGTGGGCGGGGCATCTTTCTCAGCTCTGCTGCATTGCTAAATCAAAAAACTTTGATTACATCAGAACCACCCAGTAACCTAAGTGATACATCGTTGGATTCAGGGTCTCTTTGTCTATATCATACTTCTTTCAAATTAGGTAGCAAAAATCTTTACGTAAAGCACAGGTGGGCTCAATCATCAAAGTAACCTCATGTTCTCTACACTTTTAATGTAACGCACTCCCCATTACTGCAATATATACAAAACACCGCCAATTTAATACTAAGTGCCTGATTAATGATACCTGGTGTTAATCATGGTCGTGCAGGAATAAGATGTACCTTATTTAGTAAGCACATCTCGTCACTGGTGTGCATCTTGCAAGAAGTGCACATTTTTAGAGTAAGTTAGGTTACTAAAGTGGTGTAAGTTTTGAAGAATTTGGAGGGCGAGCTTCCCCAGGCCCCCTATGGTGTATCTAGACCCCAACACTGGGGGAGTCTATGTGGCATATCAGAGCTCATGTTAATAAATACATACCATACCTCCCAACCGTCCCAGATTCTGCGGGACTGCCCCGATTTTAGAGGTGTGTCCCGCAGCTCACAGCTGATGTCCCGACTCCTCCCCTCAGTGCAGTGAATAAATTAAATTCTCATCAGCTCTGGATTATCGGGGCAGCTGGGACTCGAACCCGTGAACAGTGAGCTCATTGTTCCATAGGCAGCAGCTCTACCACTGAGCCACTGTCTGTATTGAAAACCATAGGAAGATTTGGCAATCTTGACCTCTATATTGCAGTAGAGCAACCAGAAGCAGATTATTCAGCTACAAAGATGGATGGAGGGATGATAGAGGGATGGATGATAGAGGGATGGATGATAGAGTATACATGACAGATAATAGATAGATACATACATGATAGATAAATAGATGGACATATGGATAGATACATGATACATGATACATGATAGATAATAGATAGATAGAGGGATCGATAGGTAGATAGATAATATATAGATAGATAGATACATGGATAGACAGACAGACAGATAGATAGATAGATAGATAGATAGATAAATACTGCATCTCTTTGTAGGTGAAGGAAAGAGTCAGATTCATTTGTAGCCATAAAACTACTATAAAGAAATGAGGAAAAAATACAAAATTACAAAATACAATTATTTTCTTTTTCTTATGTTCACCAACTTGGATTCAAACCAGCAAGTTTCAAACGTGCCCAGCGGCCTCCTAGCTTTCCTAGCTTCTCTAGCTGTTGAGCCACTAGGAATTGATGATGTAAGAGAGAGGATTTTATATCAATAAACCTACAATGCAGCCTCTGATTACACAGCAGATTACACAGGACACAGAGCTCCATTGTAGTGAGCAGCGTCTCTGTGTCCTGAATTCTAGAGGGAGAGGAAAAGGTTTTTTTTCTTCTAATAAAATTACTAAAAATAATAAAAAAAAATACAATAATGTAATTTTATTCCACTTTTTTAGAAAATAATAAACATCACAAATCCGCAAATAACATGGACATATTTGGTGTCCCTGTAAACGTAACGACCCGAACAATACAGCAATCAGTTTATTTATGGGGATCGGTAAATGGTGGAAAAAAATGGCGCAATTTATTATTTTTCTTTATTAAAACCCATAAAAAATGTAATAAAAATGTATCACTGAGGCCGTGTTCACATGTAGAGTAAATGCTGCGTTTTATCTGCAGGTGTCCGCACCACGAGCGCAGTAACAATCTTCTCTGATTATTGCGTGTTTGCGGTATTTTTTATACATTGTCCCCTTACTTGATACATGTTTGGTGCAGATGTGAATCCTTGAGCTTATAAAGAAAAAAACACCAAATCCGCACAGTTCAGCAGCGTCTTTAGATGCAAAAGGGGCGGAGCTTTCATGACGTCTCATCCAGTTTGCTTGAACAATTTAGTCCGTGTTCACATGCATTTTTTTCGCACATATATTTTGCTGTGTTTAATTATCCAAGCAAAGTGGATGAGATTCCATGAGAAGACGCCGCTGAACTCTGCGGTTTTGTTTTTTTTTTTCTCTATAGTTTTCTACTTGGAGCTTAAAAAAATGCAGGAAAAAGCTTCTCTGTACAATAAAAACACTTAAAAACGCAGATTCACGTCTGAACCAAAAACACATTAAATAATGGAGAAAAGGCAAAAAATGGAACAATCAGAGGAGATTGTTATTGTGTAGTTTGGTGCAGACAGCGGCAGAAACAAAAAGAAACAGGATTTATGCAGCGTGTGAACACGGCCTTATAGGCACAAATAAGCAACATGTCATTAAGTGACACATATAAATATAAAAAAATTCTGGCTGCTATGACTATTAACGAATAGTCTGGGGCATCTGCTGAATGACCCTTACTGACAAATGGGTGTGGCTAAGGGCGTGGTCAAAATTTGCCGCAGCGTGCTGAGCGTGCCGCATACTTTGTCCCTCTTTCCTTTCTTGAAAACTTGGGAGGTATGACATACCGTATCCCACCATCTTTGTCTATGTGGGGGGGGGGGATAAATTGTGAACAGCACTTTTAAATTGCATTATGAATAATTCACGCTTTTCGCTTGTGTTTTCAGATGATTTTTTTTTAAGTAAAATGACATGTTTAAAGACTTATCATTTGGAGATGTATGAGGCATTCGGCATGAAACCTAAAAGTGTTTCCAAATAGTTTTTTGTTGGCTCGTGAATGTGCTGAGTGCAGGAATGTTTGGAAATCTGTCCTTCCCACACGATTGCAGAACAGGCTATCATCTCATTACTGGGTGAACTGGTCCTGGTGAACAATGCAATCTGAGTCTAAAACATAGCTGAGACTATTAATAAAGCTAAATGTTTTGTGATGTCAGCGAAATGGCACAACTTTGTTATCTTATATTATCAACAGCGATCTATCATGGCGCCAAACAACTCAAATGTTGTACAAAGCAGTAATATAGTTGTGTGCATGTATTCTAAGGCTGAGCATAGACATTACTATAACTAAAGGGGTTGTCCAGGCTTGGGGTGCAAATGACCGCAAGTATGTGATTTACATACATGCGTTCACATGCTAACTAGATGTGCATGGCCTCGCTCAATACAAGTGAGTTGACCGAGGCTGGAAACGTCTAGTAGGAATTACATACTTGGAGTCCCATGACCTCCCACTCCTGGCGCCTGTACTGCAAAATCCTGACAGTGTGCATTATGCACGCTGTAAGGATTCACAAGGCTGCACACATAGTGACTACAGACTTGCGCCCTCAAGCATAAACAGCCCCTTTAATATCCCCCTCAAACAGTCTGACATAGTTGGGATCTGTCAGCAACAACTAAAGGGTGCCTTACACGCTGCGACATCGCTAGCGATTGCTAGCAATGTCGCGAGCAATAGCACCCGCCCCCGTCGTTCGTGCGACATGTGGTGATCACTGCCGTAGCGAACAATATCGCTACGGCAGCGTCACACACACATACCTGTTAAGCGACGTCGCTGTTGCTGCCGAACAATCCCTCCTTCAAGGGGGAGGTGCGTTCGGCGTCACAGCGATGTCACAGCGGCGTCACAAAACGGCCGCCCAATGGAAGAGGAGGGGAGGAGATGAGCGGCCGGAACATGCCGCCCACCTCCTTCCTTCCTCCTTTCCGATGGACGCAGGTAGGATGATGTTCGTCGTTCCTGTGGTGTCACACACAGCGATGTGCGGTACCGCAGGAACGACGAACAACCTGCCTAATGAAACACTAACGACATGATTTGGAGCGATGTGTCAACGATCAACGATTTTTGCCATTTTTGAGATCGTTGATCGTCGCTGCTAGCTGTCACACGCTGCGATGTCGCTAACGACGCCGGATGTGCGTCACAAACACCGTGACCCCGACGATATATCGTTAGTGATGTCGCAATGTGTAAAGCAGCCTTTAGAGTCCCATAATCTTACCATTTGCATGCAATACATTTATTTCATTTATATGTAAATATGAAGGAAATATATAATTGTAGGGGATATGTATAAACAACAGTAAAATTACTGTACATTTAGTGACAAAAGGACAAACTGGATTTACCAGTATCGCAAGAACAAACGGCACATCCGCTCCTGGGACTCTGGGCTTCAAAGGGTTGGCAAATGGTTGGTAACCGGGCAGAATATTTCCAATTTACTGTATAGAGAGGAGTGGGGTAGGCACAAGGTAGTTAATATGCAAGGTACTTGCCCAATTAGCCCATAGCCATTACAACATAGCAGTTTTAATATTCCAATCTAGGCCATCCTGAAAGCACGAGTTCGGGGTCAATAATGTAAAAGCTGGGTTGTACAAAAGAAAATAGTTCACATGTGGGGGCCTGCCTATGCTGGTTGTGATCCACAGTTCATTTGCTCCTCCCCCAAGGAAACAGAAGACAACTAGGTATTTTCTGTTGATTCTCCCTTTTTATTTTACAACTGTTTTGCATATTTGTGTGTCATTTTATTTATACCTTTTTATAACCTTTATTGTAAGCACTGTATTTTTTTATATTAAAGCTTAAAACTTTAGTAAGTTTGATCCTCGTATGCGCTAAAGAATCCATAGCCTTACAGAGAGTTTGTGGCCCTTTTTGATTATCTGAAAGTAGTATATATTTTGGGGACTCATCACCCCGTGACTTGGTGAGTGATTGCAACGTGTTGTGTATCCATATTGTGTAGTCTGTGTTGGGGATGTAATTTTTGAGACATGTGTACGTGACAATCAATATTCATATTCTAAAGAAAGTTAATTGTGAACTTGTAAAGATAGAAGCCGCCTAATCTGATGGCATCCTGAACATTGCATATAGCAGTCAGAAGAGGCTTAAGAAATGTTTGCTAATATTCAAGGATGTACCCATTGGTGAGCATTAAATTGGTGAAGATCTATTACAAAAGTTTTAATTATGCCCCACCGCCCCCCCTAAAAAAAATAAATATGTATATATATATATATATATATATATATATATATATACATATATATATATATATATATATATATATATATATATATATATATATATATATATATATATATACTCTATGTATATATATATATATATTTGGCACATACACAGTAATTACTGTCTGCTCCTATGGAAATCTGTTAGTGTTCTCACTCATATCTCACCCACAAAACCCTTTTGTGGCCATTACAGAGTTTGATGCTCTGAAAAATGCTCCCACCCATGTACACAGAGTATAAAACCCAGTATGATACCCTATTCAGTATGATGGACAGACAGACTTCACCTACACAGTGTCATTGCCCCCACAGCTCCCCATACAGTATGATGGCTCCTCAGTATGATGTTCCCACAGCCCCTTAGTATGATACCCATACAGCTTCCACTCATTATGATAACCCTTCTCAGTATGATATCCCACAGGCTTTCACCTCACACAGTATCATGGTCCCCAGAACCCCCTTCACAGTTTGATGGCCCCTCATTATGATGTTCCCACAGCCCCTAACTCAGTATGATGGCCCCAAATACCAGACCCCCACTCATTATGCAGGTCACCAGAGCTACTGACATTAAAAAAGATAAAATAAACACTACTCACCTCACCATGTTTCCCCGTTGCGTTGGTTGGGTCTCTTGGTGATTCTTAAAGCTCCGCACTGCAGGCATGATGTAGTGACATAATCACGCATGCTGTGCAAGGAATCTCAGGCTTAGAGATGGAGGCTGAATAGTGGACCAGGGAGCTTCTGGCTCCCTGATCCACCATCACAAGGTGGCCATAAAATAAATTAAGGTGTTTGGAGTCATGTGCAGACTGACCCAGTGGACAGAATTGGCTGAAAATTGGTATGTATGCTATTCAAGGCATGGGGAAATGGAAGGCATCTTAAAATTTCTTTTATACCAAAACTCCCCACCAGGGGAAAAAGTGGCACTGTACAGTGAGCACGCCTTGCAACTCAGTCTGCAAGATGCCTGTCTCTTTGCCGGATTGTGCGCTGTTAGTGCGGTTGTTTTATGAGAATACCAGGAATGCTACAGCTGCACTGAGAGCCTTTCGTTTGAAAGATTTTCAGACACGTAGTGGTCATATTGCTGTCAATTCACTGATACAGATGGGGACATGTTTTGAGGCAACAGGGTTACTGAGTATTCAGCCAGAGTGCGGGCGATGACCGGTAAGCAGAGAGGTTGTGGAGGACATTGCCACTGCCGTCGTGGAACAGGACACGAACAACCCTGCCGGGAACAGCAGTGCATACAGTGTTTCCAGGCAACTGGGGCTCCCGTACAGCACAGTGTGGAAAATTCTCCATAAGGTCTTACGTGCATACCCATACAAAATTAGCCATCATCAACAACTTCTTCCTCATGACAATGATACCTGCATGACATTTGCATTCATGTTTCTGGCGAGAGTGGAAGTGGAGGGCAATTGGCCATGGAACGTTCTGTGGTGCGACAAAGCTCATTTTTACCTAAATGTAACGGTGAACACACAAAACTGTTGCATATGTCGCATGCAGTCGAAGGAATTCCACTGCATTCGTCAAAGGTAACGGTTTGGTGTGGCTTCACCTCATCATTCATCCTTGGACCGTTCTTTTACGAAGAAATGAGGCCAATTGGGGTTGCTACCTGTTCCATGACAGCAGCGAGATACCAGACAATGCTGGCAACAGTGGCAGTGTCTTCAGACGACAGCCTTCATACATGATGGAGCACCTCCTCACATCGCAAATCGTGTGAAGAACGTTCTATGTCCACATTTTCCTAATTACAGGATTTTGAGCAGCTCCTTCCCTAACGCATGGCCACCACGCTTGCCCGATCTCAATCCTTGTGATCTCTGGTTGTGGGGACACTTGAAAGAGCGTGTTTATCGAGGAAATTACAACTCCCTGGCTGACCTCAAAGACCGCATCATTTTGAAAGTGCGCAGCATCCCACCAGACATGTTACAAGCAGGCGTCGAGCATGTTCTGCATAGGATGAAGATGATCATTATGCTTGATGGCAGCCATATTGAACAGTTATGCTAGTCTGTGGAAAAATTGGGACATCTCCAATTATTGGCATATGGTTTTTGGGCCGCTCGCTCACTGTACAGCGCCACTTTTTCACCTGGTGGGGAGTTTTGGTATACATTTTTTTTTAAAGATGCCTTCAGCTTCCCTATGCCTAGAATAGCGTACATACCAATTTTCGGCCAATTTTGTCCACTGGGTCAGTCTGCACTCGGCTCCAAACACCTTAGGTTATATTATGGCAACCTTGTATTTAGCATACCACTGAAAATGTAATGATCGACACGCGGGGCGGGGAAGGCCTTTTTATGTGACTTAATAAAATGTTGTAAATGATAAATAAAACCAGTCATTCCCATGAAACCCTGGCCCTCTTCTTTTAAAGATTAATCCAAACTGACAAAAGCAAAAAAAAAATATCTCAAACCATAAATAATAACTTTTACTTATATGCTCCAAAACTTTATTCATACCCTTTTCTCTATAGCACAGTATCTACTGTATACGTTCATCAGTTATTCACATGGAAGTGCTCAGCATGGCACCAAGCCCCCCAGCCGACAGATGACAGGAAACAGACCCTCTCTTAATGACTAAAAGATGACGCTAGTAAAATGTTTGCCATAAATATAACAAAGAGGGATAAACACAATGAATATTCCATAAAGGTTTTTTTTTCTTGTCTTAAAGCCATTCAGGGAGAAACTCCCAGATATTCTCCAGAGATCACACGTTTAATATGTTTCCCCTCGTTATATTTAGAACAGTGGAGTCGCTGCAGCCTGTAAGTCTTATATTATTCTAGCAAATGATTCATAATTAATAGGAATTATCCCTTAAAGGGCCATCATATAAGCACAGTTATAAAATCATACACGGGGGGTAAAAACTAAATTGAAAACTGTGAATAATTTAGAAAAACTATTATGTTAAATTATTGCATATTAAATACTAATAATGCTTTGCAAGGACTTTCTATTAGAAGGGCTGTAGACTTCCAATCTATAGGAAAACCTGGCACTAAAGGTGTATTTAGGTTGCTTAAGCGTTCTTAGAAACACTCGTTTCCCAACAATTATGCAGTGTAAACAGGCTGTAAACAGGCCTATCACTTGACAAAGGAGAAAAACGTTTATTCATACAGTGAAATGAACTTTTGCTTGTAAGTGAATAGAAATACCGCACCACGGTACTAGTATTTAGTATTATGGGTGTACAACTCAATAAAGTTAAGGAAGAATATGCCTTGTGTTGAGATCTGATGGTGTGGCATAAATCGGTGGCTTACATGTATTTAGAAATCTTCCTTTTAATTAACTATTAAAATAAATCAAATAATAAGGGTGATTGTGAGTGAGTGTTGTCCTCACTGGTATAGTGCGAATACCACAATAAGACACTTGGGATGGTACATATCCTCAATAAAATTCTTTTATTTTATTAATTTCTAAATATAAAATCATTTTCAAATTGCATATATGTGTACAACAGGGTCACAAAATTCTTAATCACACTGGACTAGCTCCAATCCCGCTATTATAAGTTACAGTAGCTGCATCAACTTATTCATGGCCTATAACAAGCCTCCACCATAACCATGGTGATTTTCCCCTCCCATCGGGTGAATCTCTATCTTTCAAGGGGCTCCCTAACACTTCCTCACCATAGCCTCCAATAGCACTATACATATAGTAGTTCCTGGCGTGGTTTGGAAACCCTGATTAATATTTATAGTGGAGCGCAGCTGTAACTAACCTGTACGGAGTCAATTGCGGTTGTGCCGTCCTTGGTCACGACGCGCGTTTCCCTACTTCTTCAGGGGACGTGTGCCTAAATTGTTGTGAACTGAGCCATTATATGCGGGCGCTGTGAATGAATAATTCCCGTCACCTGTGTAGTGACGTCCGTGGGGTTTCCCTTTGTGACGCGTAACCACTCCTACTTCCGGGGCAGTGTGCCGACTAAGATTTCCGGCATTTGGAGCGCACGCTGCGTGTCAACCACCACGGTATCGCTGCCATGGAGACCGAAGACGCACATGCGCGCCAAGCTTGCCGTACTGTCAGAGTCGGCTCCCCAGATAGCAGGAGCGATCACGCAAGCAGGGTAATTCGCCATTCTCATAGCAGTCAGTAGCATAGGGGGAAATAGATATTTAATAGATTGGCAATAATGCCTTCATGTGTAGTCATAGTTACTACTGTAGTATTCCCAGATTAGTTGGTGATTAGTGTATATTAGTGTGTGATCACTGGTATAGTGTGGTGGAGAACGGGGATCCTGCGTCCGCTACCTTGCTTGGCGCTGCAGGGGCTGAGGACACTTCAGTCGGCAGCGTTGCTTCAGTCTAGCGCATCTGCTCCTAATCCGGAAGCAGGGAAGTCGGCGTGTGACATCACTGAAAGACGTCCTTCTTCATCAGAGATACCTTCTTGCCTGCAGACTGTTCCGATCTATCCTTGTGTGACGCCCCTGGACTATTCAGGTCGTCACAGGGTACTGCACGCTCTTTCTCTCCAGTGCAGGATTGAAACCCCCATGGTTATGGGTCTCCATCATGCAGTACTGCCTCCACCGGCATTCACAAATCCTAGTTACATCTCGCACCACACCTGTCAGGCACACCAGTGAGTGCTTAAGCTGGAATAGGGCAGTTCACCTAGGGGTCAGACAGAGTGGTGGGTGGGGGGAAGTCAGCGAGGGAGGAAGTGAGAACAGAGCAGAGCTGACAGGCAGAACAGAAGTAGCTCCCAGAGAGTGAGGAGCTGGGAGTAGCAGCTCCCTGGAGTTCAGTGGTGACCCTCGAGCTGTGAGAAGCTCTGAGGAAGCTGGGAGTTGTAGCTCCCAGGGGAGAAGTAAACTAGGTCGCAGACGGTGATCTGGACTTAGAGAAGTCGGACCCCTGGTCGCAGGGGATTGAGGCTAGGTGCCTGGGTGGGATCCATCAAGGAGGACGGTCAGCAGCCGGGTCCTATCACCGGTCTGGGACCAAAGGCACGACGGGGTACACGGACCCTAGGTCGGGGAGAAGCTTCAGGCAACCCGGCAATTAACCTGCGCAAGACAGGGCCTTTATGGACTATTCTTACCAGCTCAGAGATCGGGGGCACTAGCGCAACGAGGGGGATAGGGCCTTCCTAGCAAGCGGCCCACTGAAATCCCAAGCGTGAGCTCCTGAGAGCAGGCTACTTCACTTAGCCACAGTGGGTAGCGGGGCCAGGATAGCTCCAAGCTACCGGGCCACAACAGACAATCTAAAACTTAATGCCAGGAGGCAGGTCACGGACCACTGGCAGCATTGTAGGGGACGGGACCCGGACAAGCTCCCCTCGAGAGGCAGCGGCATTCAGAGACTTGGTTTACCCTGTTGGCAGTGTCTGCTTCATTGCTGAGTGAGTACCCGACTGACCCCTGCACTGCGTCCCTGCATTATCACTGACCAGAGTTCCTGGGCGTACCCCTACCCGTGGAGGGCAACGTCACCTAGCTGCCCCACTCCATCACCCCGGGTACTCCCAACGACAGCAGCGGTACTCCCAATTACCTCACACCACGGGTGGCGTCATGAACTATACCAAATCCCCTGTACATACTCCCTTTCCATTTGAGTGTGGCCCTAAACCCCCGTGTCCGGGAACCCTCGAGCCACGAATGATCACTACCCCCAGACCCGAGCGATTTGATCCGCTGCAGGGGCGGCACACTTGGACGTCTTCCTTCGAAATGCGTTGGATTGAACTTTTGGGCACTCGTAGTACCAGTGACGACACACGCTGACTTCCCCGCTTCTGGATTAGGAGCACATGCGTTATTAGGAGGCAACACTGCCTGCTGACACATCCTCAGCCCCTTAAGCGCCAAGCAAGGGAGCAGACACAGGATGCCCATTCTCCACCACACTATAAAAGGATATCATCATTCTCAGCAGCAGACTGTCGTGTGTAAACAGGATATGTGCTGCCGAGAACAGTCACAGTCAATACTCACAAAATATTCTGTTACTGATCATTGCGTGCAAAGTATGACTCCTCAATATAAGGGAACCCCTCTATCAGAAAGTGAACACCCCTTTTAAATACATCCTTAAAGTGATGAGCGAGCACTACCATGCTCGGGTGCTTGGCACTCGTAACTAGTGATGAGTGGGCACTACCATGCTCAGGTGCTCGGTACTCGTAATGATCAGTCAGATGCTTTAGTTTCAGGATCATTTCAATACGTTATGAAAAATTTCCATACTTGAAACATCAAATGCAGAGATCAGAGTTCACACGATATTGAAGCTTCTAATCCGCAGACAATGGTATTTTTATTGGACTTGCTGCAAATATTTGGTTTTCTTTTATTGCATTGTATGTAACTGTGTTTTAATAGGACACTGACCGCAATTTTTGTTTTTGCTTCATATTATCTGGCACATAGGAATCTAAACAGAGATTTGTTGTCTTTTTAGTTATCTGGCTTAGAAAGGACACGTTTTTTGTTTTATTTAGTAGAAAAAGTTCTCCTTTCATGACCCTTCCTCTATATTTTCACCAGAAAACAAGCTATAAAGAGAATCTCTCCCTCAGATATATCTGTCTTTCCCATTCACTTTATTTATGGCAAATAATTGCT
This sequence comes from Anomaloglossus baeobatrachus, assembly GCF_048569485.1. NCBI lineage: Eukaryota > Metazoa > Chordata > Amphibia > Anura > Aromobatidae > Anomaloglossus > Anomaloglossus baeobatrachus. The sequence goes on along the minus strand of NC_134358.1, from coordinate 532,661,972 downwards.
TTTGTTTTGTGCTTTATCAGCAGGAGATGCAGTATTGGAGCAAGAATTTGATGTATAAATTTCAGAACCATATCTGCATCTCTTAGCAAAAAAAAACTGGTTTTCTGCCAGGAGGTGTAGGTCTCATTTAACTGAATGAATTCACCAGAGGTGAGGTCACTGGGTTCAATGAGGTCACCTGAGGTCAGTTTACCTGGAGTCACAGGTGGGGTACAATGGGAAGCTCCTGTTGTGACCGCAGATAAACTGAGTGACGTCACCACTCACAGCTGCTGCTTAGTCAGTTTCTGCCTGAAGCCACAGTGTACAGTCATGTTCTATAATGTGCTTGCGTGCTGCGACTTCAGTATGTAGCAGAGCCAGGATCGTTGTGGGAGCTAGTGTGGATTACGTCAGAACTGGGTGTTTGGGATTAATAAATTGTAGAAAGAGGCTGCTTTTTTGGTATTTGTGTTTATTTTATTTTTTTGCCTTATAGTATTAGTAATGGGGGGGTCTTATAGATGCCTCCCATTACTAATCAAGGGCTTAGTGGCAGCTGTGAGCTGTCATTAATCCCTTATATTACCCCGATTGCCATCACACCAGGGCAATCGGGATGAGCCGGGTAAAATTCTGGGTGGCTGTAGGCTGCTATTTTTAGGCTGGGGAGGCCTGCCTAGCCTGAGAATATCAGCCTCCATATGTCAGCTTTATCTTGGCTGTGTATCAAAATTGGGGTGGACCGCAAGCCAGTTTTTAAAAATTATTTATTTAAATAAAAATCTGCATAGGGTCCCTCTTATTTTGATACACAGTCGTGAAAAGCACATGGCTGGGGCTGGAGCCTGTAGCCGTATTCTTTGTCTGCACTGAATATCACAATATGGGGGGACCATATGCAAATGTATTTATTTTTACACCACTAAAGGGACGCAGACAGTGTGTGGGATTACAGCCAATCACAGACACTGTCACACAGGGTGGGGTCGCGATCTGACTGCAACCAATAACAGACACTGGGACTGACAGTCGGCAGAAGAAGCAGTGAATATGTATGAGGGTAATGAGCAGACCCAGAAGTAGTGTTACAGTCGCATGGGAGACTCGGTATGCATAACTGTCCTGCTCTAATCCCCCTAGCCCTTTTTACCACCATTCTAAAGCGCAATGTTCAGGTCTGTGATGCCCCTGGACTATCAGGTCATCACAGGTACTGCACAAGCTGCCCTTCCGTGCAGTATTCCACCTCCCTCTTCGTTCTGGGTCCCTATCTAAATAATGTTGCCTCCAAGAGCAAATCAAATCCTAGATACACCCTGCACTACACCCACCATGCACACCAGTGGATGGCTTGAGTGGAATAGAGTCGCCCACCTGGGGTTCAAGGAGGGGAGGTGAGGAGTTTAGTCAGTGGAGAAGGAGTAGTAATCAGAGAGAGTGAGAGAGAGGAGGTCGGGAGTGGTGGCTGCTAGAGAAGCTGTCTAGGTTGCAGACGGTGGTCTGGGCCTAGAGGAGTCGGACCCCCGGTCGCAGGGGATTGTGGCAAGGTGCCTGGACCTGTCAAGGAGGAAAGCTGGGACCGAAGACACGACGGGGTACATGGACCCTAGGTCGGGGAGTAGCTTCAGGCAACCCGACAATTCACCTGAGAACAGAGCCTTTATGATCTGTTCCCACCCACTCCAGAATCAGGGCATTAGCGCAACAAGGGGGATAGTACTTTCCAATCTAAAATGGTCCAGAAAATCCCAAGCGTGAGCCCTGAGAGCAAGCTCCCACACTTAGCCACAGTGGGGAGCGGGGCCCAGCAAGTTCCATACTACTGGGCCACCGCGTAGAAGTTAAACTTAGTGCCAGGAAGCAGGTCACAGATCACCAGGCAACACTATAGGGGACTGGACTCGGACAAGCTCCCCTCAATGGCAGCGGTACCCAGAGAATTGGTTTACCCGGTTTTCGGCGTCTGTTTATGAACTGAGTGAGTACGAGCGTGACTCCTGCACCCCACAGCACCCCACACTGAGTCCCGGGGCATTCCCTCTACCCGTGGAGGGCTACGACATCTGGTTGCCCCACTTCATCACCCCGGGTACTCCCAACAGCACCGGCGGTACCCCCCAATTTACCGTACACCACGGGTGGCGTCACGAACTATACATCAACTCCCCTGTAAATACCCCCCTTTCATTTAAGTTGCCACACAACCCCGGGTACGGAGACCCTCGAGCAACAGCGAACCCGGATCCGAGCAGCTCAGCTGCTTCCACGGGGGTGGCACAGGTCCCCATGGACTTATATGGGGTTTGGCATCCAGTCATATGTTTGGGTTCAAATCTGGTCAACAATCAAATTTTTTTAATGTCTGTTCGCTCATCTCTAGCCATAAGAAGCATCGACTTGAGTTTACAAAACAACTATGAAAAGTGGACAGTAGAAGATTTGAATCGGGTGATTTGTAACAAAAGACTATGCTCTAATGCGTGCAAATGTATCTTGAAGAAACAAGGGAAAAGGAGGCTAACGGATTGAGAAATTGAAGGAACTGTCAAGTGTGACGAAGGAAGCCTGATGATATGGAGTTTTTTCACAGTCAAAGGCGTTGGATAGTTGACCAGGGTCAATGCAGGTCTCAGTGCTGAGATACACAGTACAAATTAAAAGTTTGGACACACCTTCTCATCTCTAGAACAACTGTTAAGAGGAGACTTTGTGCAGCAGGCCTTCATGGTAAAATAGCTGCTAGGAAACCACTGCTAAGGACAGGCAACAAGCAGAAGAGACTTGTTTGGGCTAAAGAACACAAGGAATGGACATTAGACCAGTGGAAATCTGTGCTTTGGTCTGATGAGTCCAAATTTGAGATCTTTGGATCCAGCCACCGTGTCTTTGTAGAAAAGGTGAACGGATGGACTCTACATGGCTGGTTCCCACCGTGAAGCATGGAGAAGGAGGTGTGATTGTGTGGGGGTGCTTTGCTGGTGACACTGTTGTGGCTTTATTCAAAATTGAAGGCATACAGAACCAGCATGCCTACCACAGCATCTTGCAGCGGCGTGCTATTCCATCCGGTTTGCGTTTAGTTGGACCATCATTTATTTTTCAACAGTACAATGACCCCAAACACACCTCCAGGCTGTGTAAGGGCTATTTGACTAAGAAGGAGAGGGATCGGGGCCTACACCAGATGACCTGGCCTCCAGAGTCACCAGACCTGAACCCAATCGAGATGGTTTGGGGTGAGCTGGACCGCAGAGTGAAGGCAAAAGGGCCAACAAGTGCTAAGCATCTCTGGGAACTCCTTCAAGACTGTTGGAAAACCATTTCCGGTGACTACCTCTTGAAGCTCGTCAAGAGAATGCCAAGAGTGTGCAAAGCAGTAATCAAAGCAAGTGGTTGTTATTTTGAAGAACCTAGAATATAAGACATATTTTCAGTTGTTTCACACTTTTTTAAGTATTTCATTCCACATGTTTTAATTCATAGTTTTGATGCCTTCAATGTGAATCTACAATTTTCAGAGTCCTGAAAATAAAGAAAACTCTTTGAATGAGAAGGTGTGTCCAAACTTTTGGTCTGTACTGTATGTGAGTATTCTACAAGACAAGTTATCTTGTACACTCGAGTACTGTGGGTATGAAAACTACAACATAGTGTTTCAGCAAAACAACGACTCGAAGCATATAGATTGGAGAGGAAATGGTTCAATGACAATGAAGTGGAGGAGCTGGATTGTCCATAGTCTCCAAACCTCAACCCAATCCAACACTTGTGGGTAGAGTTGAAGAAAAAGCTGTATACATACCCAAGTGAATTGACCAGTATGCAACAATATTGGGAATGTGTAGAAGAGACCTGGGATCAGATTTCGGGTGAGACATGTTTGAATCTGATTGAGAGCATGCCCAGAATGATTCAGGCAGTGTTGAAAGCCAAAGATTGATTTAAAAAATACTAACAAAATAATAATATTTAGATTTTTAGGAGCAAAACAGTAACAATGCAGTGAAATGATAATGATAAGAATCTGCATAACTAATCATATGCTAAATAGTTGCAAGTCAAATTTATGTATGAGAAAGCCAAGATGATTGTGTATAAGATTAAGGTCGTCTCATGTTTCGAAGCTGTAGTGGATGGTGAGATATGGAGCTGAAAGTCAAAAGTTCAAAACATTGTTACTCTTTTGCTCATCAGTGTATTTATCTTACTCTCTTAAGCTACTTTCACACTGCGTTTTGCCTTACGTTTAGTGGTCCCGTAGGGGCAGCCATCCGAACCGCCCTACCCCACCCCGCAAAACGTGTTTCGGACGCATGCGCCGACAGGGCCATTGACTGTAATGGAGCAGACTACGTTAGCGTGTGCTCTGTTTTGTACCATTTTTGCACGTATACATTTTCTGCAGGCGGACACCCAATGTCTCGACAGGACCACTGAACGTAAGGAAAAACGTAGTGTGAAAGGGGCCTTATTTGACAGCAATAATTATTCAGCATTTTACAAACATCATCATCACTTTCCCAATGGGGACCAGAACATAAATTCCCTGTCAGTATGACTTTGTTTGTATTTTGGGATTAAAATGGAGTACTGGGAGGAAAGCCAGGTAAACATGGTGGGAACATACAGCTCCTTACACATAATATATTACACCTATACATAACACATATATAATTACACATAATATTTTACACATATATATTACACTATTCATTACACCTATATATATTTTACACAAAATGCATATACTATATCTATAGTATTTGTACATGACACCAATATATATTAAACATATACTACAGTGGGTACGGAAAGTATTCAGACCCTCTTAAATTTTTCACTCTATTTCATTGCAGCCATTTGGTAAATTCAGAAAAGTTCTTTTTTTTTTTTCCTCATTAATGTACACTCTGCACCCCATCCCCCATCTTGACAGACAAAAAACAGAAATGTAGAAATTCTTTAAAATTTATTAAACAAGAAAAACTGAAATATCACATGGTCATAAGTATTCAGACCCTTTGCTCAGACACTCATATTTAAGTCACATGCTGTCCATTTCCTTGTGATCCTCCTTGAGATGGTTCTATCCCTTCACCCTTCATTGGAGTCCAGCTGTGTTTAATGAAACTGATAGGACTTGATTTGGAAAGGCGCACACCTGTCTATATAAGACCTCACAGCTCACACTGCATGTCACACCAAATGAGAATCATGAGGTCAAAGAAACTGCCCAATGAGCTCAGAGAATTATGGCAAGACACAGATCTGGCCAAGGTTACAAAAGAATGTCTGCAGTCAGGGCTGTATTTTGCCTTCATGCTGCCCTAGGCACTTTAAGTGGTCGCGCCCCTTATTGACAACGTAAAACTGAGTTTTCGCACACGACATCTGTTTAAGGCAGATCTACTCTGTAAAACACTTTAAGGCTATGTGCGCAGGTTGCGTACAGTTCACTGCAGAAATTTCTGCAGCGATCTGAAGAGCACATGTGCGCTTCTAATCGCTGCAGAAAATGTCCGTAGTGAGCGCCGATTCCATGCGCTCTGCCTGCAGCTCCTGCCATAGACAGAGCAGGAGCTGCCGGCAAAGCGCAGGAAAGAAATGACATGTCACTTCTTTTTACGCAGCGCTTCGGCAGTAGCCGAAGCGCTGCGCTCTAAAGCGCCACGTGCGCACGGCCCCTGCACAATCTCCATAGACTGTGCAGGGGACGCAGGACGCATGCAGTTACGCTGCGCTACAAAGCGCAGCGTAACTGCATGTATTTGCGCAACGTGCGCACATAGCCTAAAAAGTATCAATGAGAAACGAAGGGAACTAAACCCCCCCCCCACAATGGGGATAACCACAGGCACATCAAAACATAGCATGGGTATAAAATATTTCCACCACACCGTCCCCACTTATATACTGTGACTGTCACACTGCCCCTAATAAACTACACACTGCCCTCCCTTATAAATTATACCCACCACACCTTCCTCAATTCTGAAATATGATCTGCACATTGTCCTCACATCATGCTGTCCCCTCCTCACAGTGTCCCATGCATGCTGCCCCCTCCTCACAATGTCCCATGCATGCTGCCCCCTCCTCACAATGTCCCATGCATGCTGCCCCCTCCTCACAGTGTCCCATGCATGCTGCCCCCTCCTCACAATGTCCCATGCATGCTGCCCCTCCTCACAATGTCCCATGCATGCTGCCCCCTCCTCACAATGTCCCATGCATGCTGTCCCCTCCTCACAATGTCCCATGCATGCTGCCCCTCCTCACAATGTCCCATGCATGCTGCCCCCTCCTCACAATGTCCCATGCATGCTGCTCCCTCCTAACAATGTCCCATGCATGCTGCCCCCTCCTCACAATGTCCCATGCATGCTGCTCCCTCCTAACAATGTCCCATGCATGCTGCCCCCTCCTAACAATGTCCCATGCATGCTGCCCCTCCTCACAATGTCCCATGCATGCTGCCCCCTCCTCACAATGTCCCATGCATGCTGCCCCCTCCTCACAATGTCCCATGCATGCTGCCCCCTCCTCACAATGTCCCATGCATGCTGTCCCCTCCTCACAATGTCCCATGCATGCTGCCCCTCCTCACAATGTCCCATGCATGCTGCCCCCTCCTCACAATGTCCCATGCATGCTGCCCCCTCCTCACAATGTCCCATACATGCTGCTCCCTCCTCACAATGTCCCATGCATGCTGCCCCCTCCTCACAATGTCCCATGCATGCTGCTCCCTCCTAACAATGTCCCATGCATGCTGCCCCCTCCTAACAATGTCCCATGCATGCTGCCCCTCCTTACAATGTCCCATGCATGCTGCCCCCTCCTCACAATGTCCCATGCATGCTGCTCCCTCCTAACAATGTCCCATGCATGCTGCCCCCTCCTCACAATGTCCCATGCATGCTGCTCCCTCCTAACAATGTCCCATGCATGCTGCTCCCTCCTAACAATGTCCCATGCATGCTGCCCCCTCCTCACAGTGTCCCATGCATGCTGCCCCCTCCTCACAATGTCCCATGCATGCTGCTCCCTCCTAACAATGTCCCATGCATGCTGCCCCCTCCTCACAATGTCCCATGCATGCTGCCCCCTCCTCACAGTGTCCCGTGCATGCTGCCCCCTCCTCACAATGTCCCATGCATGCTGCCCCCTCCTCACAGTGTCCCATGCATGCTGCCCCCTCCTCACAATGTCCCATGCATGATGCCCCCTCCTCACAATGTCCCATGCATGATGCCCCCTCCTCACAATGTCCCATGCATGTAGCCCCCTCCTCACAATGTCCCATGCATGCTGCCCCCTCCTCACAATGTCCCATGCATACTGCCCCTCCTCACAATGTCCCATGCATGCTGCTCCCTCCTCACAATGTCCCATGCATGCTGCTCCCTCCTAACAATGTCCCATGCATGCTGCCCCCTCCTCACAATGTCCCATGCATGCTGCCCCCTCCTCACAGTGTCCCGTGCATGCTGCCCCCTCCTCACAATGTCCCATGCATGCTGCCCCCTCCTCACAGTGTCCCGTGCATGCTGCCCCCTCCTCACAATGTCCCATGCATGCTGCTCCCTCCTAACAATGTCCCATGCATGCTGCCCCCTCCTCACAATGTCCCATGCATGCTGCCCCCTCCTCACAGTGTCCCGTGCATGCTGTCCCCTCCTCACAATGTCCCATGCATGCTGCCCCCTCCTCACAGTGTCCCGTGCATGCTTCCCCTCTCCATGAGCTCCTAATGCTGCCTTCCTCTTTTCCATAATGACACCTCCATGCTGCCCCACTCATCATACTAAGACCACCACACTAGCGCTTATGCTGAGACCCCCCCCCCCCCACACACACACACACACACACACACTACCCCACTCTTGATATTAACTCCCCGTACATTGTTCCACTCCATACTGAGCCCACACATGCTGCCCCTTCTCCATAATGAGCTCCCAATGCTGCCCCCCTCTTATTCTGAGTCCTTACACTCCCCCCCATCGATATTGTCATTGCTCTATCCCTCAACCCTTGTCCTCTGTCTCTAGCATTGGCCCCTCTCTCCCATTCCCCCAGCAGCAGTCTCTCTCCCCCCGCCTCCAGCAGCAGCCTCTTCCCCAGCATCAGCCTCTCTCCCCCCAGCCTCCCCCAGCATCAGCCTCTCTCCCCCCAGCCTCCCCCAGCATGAGCCTCCTCCAGCATCAGCCTCTCTCCTCCCAGCCTCCCCCAGCATGAGCCTCCTCCAGCATCAGCCTCTCTCCTCCCAGCCTCCCCCAGCATGAGCCTCCTCCAGCATCAGCCTCTCTCCTCCCAGCCTCCCCCAGCATCAGCCTCCCTGCTCCCAGCATCAGCCTCCCTCCTCCCAGCCTCCCCCAGCATCAGCCTCCCTCCTCCCAGCCCCCCTCCTCCAAGCCTCCCCCAGCATCAGCCTCCCAGCCTCCCTGAGCATCAGCCTCCCTCCTCCAAGCCTCCCCCTCCCAGCCTCCCCCAGCATCAGCCTCTCTCCCCCAGCCTCCCACAGCATCAGCCTCCCCCAGCATCAGCCTCCCAGCCTCCCCCAGCATCAGCCTCCCGCCTCCCAGCCTTCCCTCAGCCTCTCTCCTCCCAGCCTCCCCCAGCATCAGCCTCTCTCTCTCCTCCCAGCCTCCCACAGCATCAGCCTCTCTCCTCCCAGCCTCCCACAGCATCAGCCTCTCTCCTCCCAGCCTCCCACAGCATCAGCCTCCCTCCTCCCAGCCTCCCCCAGCATCAGCCTCCCTCCTCCCAGCCTCCCCCAGCATCAGCCTCCCTCCTCCCAGCCTCCCCCAGCATCAGCCTCCCTCCTCCCAGCCTCCCCCAGCATCAGCCTCCCTTCTCCCAGCCTCCCTCAGCATCAGCCTCCCTCAGCATCAGCCTCCCTCAGCATCAGCCTCCCTCCTCCAAGCCTCCCTCCTCCAAGCCTCCCCCTCCCAGCCTCCCCAAGCATCAGCCTCCCTCCTCCCAGCCTCCCTCAGCATCAGCCTCCCTCCTCCAAGCCTCACCTTCCCCCTCCCAGCCTCCCCCAGCATCAGCCTCTCTCCTCCCAGCCTCCCCCAGCCTCAGCCTCCCTCCTCCCAGCCTCCCCCAGCATCAGCCTCCCTCCTCCCAGCCTCCCCCAGCATCAGCCTCCCTTCTCCCAGCCTCCCCCAGCATCAGCCTCCCTTCTCTCAGCCTCCCCCAGCATCAGCCTCCCTCCTCATCAGCCTCCCTCCTCATCAGCCTCCCTCCTCCAAGCCTCCCCCTCCCAGCCTCCCCAAGCCTCAGCCTCCCTCCTCCCAGCCTCCCCCAGCATCAGCCTCCCTCCTCCCAGCCTCCCCCAGCATCAGCCTTCCTCCTCCCAGCCTCAACCAGCATCAGCCTCCCTCCTCCCTCAGCATCAGACTCCCTCCTCCAAGCCTCCCTCAGCATCAGCTTCCCTCCTCCAAGCCTCACCCTCCCAGCCTCCCCCAGCATCAGCCTCTCTCCTCCCAGCCTCCCCCAGCATCAGCCTCCCCCAGCCTCAGCCTCCCTCCTCCCAGCCTCCCCCAGCATCAGCCTCCCTTCTCCCAGCCTCCCCCAGCATCAGCCTCCCTTCTCTCAGCCTCCCCCAGCATCAGCCTCCCTCCTCATCAGCCTCCCTCCTCATCAGCCTCCCTCCTCCAAGCCTCCCCCTCCCCCTCCCAGCCTCCCCAAGCCTCAGCCTCCCTCCTCCCAGCCTCCCCCAGCATCAGCCTCCCTCCTCCCAGCCTCCCCCAGCATCAGCCTTCCTCCTCCCAGCCTCAACCAGCATCAGCCTCCCTCCTCCCTCAGCATCAGACTCCCTCCTCCAAGCCTCCCTCAGCATCAGCTTCCCTCCTCCAAGCCTCACCCTCCCAGCCTCCCCCAGCATCAGCCTCTCTCCTCCCAGCCTCCCCCAGCATCAGCCTCCCCCAGCCTAAGCCTCCCTCCTCCCCCAGCCTCAGCCTCCCTCAGCCTCCCTCCTCCCTCAGCCTCCCTCCTCCAAGTCTCCCTCAGCATCAGCTTCCCTCCTCCAAGCCTCACCCTCCCCGCCTCCCCCAGCATCAGCCTCCCTCAGCATCAGCCTCCCTCAGCATCAGCCTCTCTTCTCCCAGCCTCCCCCCCAGCCTCAGCCTCTCTCTCCCCCCAGCCTCAGCCTCTCTCTCCCCCCAGCCTCAGCCTCTCTCTCCCCCCAGCCTTAGCCTCCCTCTCCCCCCCAGCCTTAGCCTCTCTCTCCCCCCAGCCTCCCCCCCAGCCTCAGCCTCTCTCCCCCCAGCCTCAGCCTCCCTCTTCCCAGACTCCCCCCAGCCTCACCCTCTCTCTCTTCCCAGCCTCCCCCCAGCCTCAGCCTCTCTCTCTTCCCAGCCTCCCCCCAGCCTCAGCCTCTCTCTCTTCCCAGCCTCCCCCCAGCCTCAGCCTCTCTCTCTTCCCAGCCTCCCCCCAGCCTCAGCCTCTCTCTCTTCCCAGCCTCCCCCCAGCTTCAGCCTCTTTCTCTTCCCAGCCTCTCTCTTCCCAGCCTCCCCCCAGCCTCAGCCTCTCTCTCTTCCCAGCCTCCCCCCAGCCTCAGCCTCTCTCTTCCCAGCCTCCCCCCCAGTCTCAGTCTCTCTCTTCCCAGCCTCAGCCTCTCTCTCTTCCCAGCCTCCCCTCAGCCTCTCTCTTCCCAGCCTCTCTCTTCCCAGCCTCAGCCTCTCTCTCTTCCCAGCCTCCCCCCAGCCTCTCTCTCTTCCCAGCCTCCCTCTCTTCCCAGCCTCCCCCCAGCCTCTCTCTCTTCCCAGCCTCCCCCAGCCTCAGCCTCTCTCCCCCCAGCCTCCCCTTGCATGATTACAGTGGACAAAAAGAGGCATCGCAATTTGCAACGATCATCAACTAACCTGTAAGGAGCCCATACATTCTAGGCTCTGCCTTACCTGCTCCTGTGCTCGCCGCCCTGCTATGGCTGGCTCCTCTTCTGGCTTGCTCCAGCTGCAGACGCGTCCTCCTCCGCGGCGTGTGTCGTCTGCAGGATTGGACGCTGCAGCACTGGGCAGTGAGCTGACTGTCGCGCCCGCGCGCCTCTGACCCCGGAAGTGCAGGCCATGGAACTTCCGGGGTTAGTCAGCTCACTATGCCTGGCGCCCGCCATGTATTTAAATAGACAGCAGAAGTGCGCCTGTCCTCCCTCCCAACCCCCCCCCCCCCCGGAACACAGCCGAGTGTAACGGAGGGAGGGACGGGGGGGCGGGGATGTAAAAAAAAAAAAATAAAATAAATTATATAAATTTTTTTTTTTTTTTTTTTGCTGCCAGAATGTGCCGCCCCCCGCAACGTGCCGCCTTAGGCACGGGACCACGGGTGCCTAGTGGCAAATACGGCCCTGTCTGCAGTACTCAAGGTTCCTAAGAGCACAGTGGCCTCCATAATCCTTAAATAGAAGAAGTTTTGGACCACCAGAACTGTTCCTAGACCTGGCCGTCCAGCCAAACTGAGCAATCGTGGGAGAAGAGCCTTGGTGAGAGAGGTAAAGAAGAACCCCAAGATCACTGTGGCTGAGCTCCAGAGATGCAGTAGGGAGATGGGAGAAAGTTCCACAAAGTCAACCATCACTGCAGCCCTCCACCAGTCGGGTCTTTATGGCAGAGTGGCCCGACGGAAGCCTCTCCTCAGTGCAAGACATATGAAAGCTCGCATAGAGTTTGCAAAGAAACACATGAAGGACTCCAAAACTATGAGAAATAAGATTCTCTGGTCTCATGAGACGAAGATACAACATTTTGGTGATAATTCTAAGTGGTATGTGTGGGGAAAACCAGACACTGCTCATCATCTGCCCAATACAATCCCAACAGTGAAATATGGTGGTGGCAACATCATGCATTGGGGGTGTTTTTCAGCTGCAGAGACAGGATGACTGGTTTCAATTGAAGGAAAGATGAATGCGGCCAAGTACAGAGGTATCCTGGAAGAAAACCTCTTCCGGAGTGCTCTGGACTCAAAACCCTTTTGATAGAGCGATAAGCACGGCCGCTCCAGCCACATGCACGGTATATAGGCTATGGGTCCATAATTTGTTAGGACTGAAATTGGATGCGTCACAGATTGATTATGTGATGAGTCCATACTAATTACATGTCATGCGAATGGTGGGTTCATATGCTATGGTACCCTAAAAGGATGTGATACTTTTTGAGACTCCCCTGAAGAGTTCTATACCTGAATGAAACGCGTTGGGAGGTACGCCTGATCTATTAAGGGGCATTATCTGGACCCCAGTGATTATATTAGATGGCATCCAAATAAATTTGGTGAGACCAATTCATTTTTCTAATTTGGAGTGAGGTAAGACTTATCCAATTGTTAGTGGACGCTAATGTTAATTGGCACCTATAATTATGGTTACTAAAGTCCGATTACATTGGGGGTGAAGGTCCAAGCAATTTCTTTGGCTTACATAGATCCTTTGAAGAGACAGGAGGGCCATATTCTTTTCTTTTATGTCAACTGTTTGTTATTTGTGATTAATTATCACATTTTAGTGGAATTATTAAAAGTTAAATTTAAAAAATAAAATTCCGGAGTAAGTGAAAAATTTGCTACTTATCATCTGATAAATTGAATCTATACCCAGTGGCTATTTATTTATCATTCCCAAGAAGACTCATGGCTGTACTAGCTCAAAAAGGTGCGTCTACTCAATACTGAGCAACGGGTCTGAATACTTATGACCATGTGATATTTCAGTTTTTCTTGTTTAATAAATTTGCAAAAATTTCTACATTTCTGTTTTTTTTCTGTCAAGATGGGGGATGGGGCGCAGAGTGTAGATTAATCAGAATAAAATTAAATTTTTTGAATTTACCAAATGGCTGCAATGAAACAAAGAGTGAATTATGTAAAGGGGTCTGAATACTTGCCATACCCACTGTATATACCTACATATATTAAAGGGAACTGCTCATTCTGTCCTCTTAGCATGTTAGTACACCCACAGGGGTGTGAAAATATGCTATTTAATGCCCATTGCCCAGCGTCATCGGTGGTGACGCGTGTACGTAACTGCTAGTGGTTCTGGGTGTATATTGCACCTGACAGGTTCCCTTTAAGCATAATGAATAACACTTGAAAATATGACACATAATACATGACACGTAAATGTATACTGAGTATAATACATGACACATGCCATTTTAAAAGTGAGCAGTCACAAATTATATAGCATAAATATGGTGTACATTACAATTTTTGAATTTTCTACACCATAAAAATAACCCAAATATTATGATAAATTTGCCCCAATGTGGGCAAATAGTAATACACTCTGTGAATGTTTCCCTTTCTTCAAACTTGTAATTGGAAGTACTGTTCCCTTTTCGCTCTCCTCATGTACCAGAGCCTGACTGTGACTGACAGTTCTCTAAATCCTTGCGGCTACATTGCTGCTTTTCTTGCAACCAACCACTCTGACTTAATTAGTTTTGTTGGAGTGAGATACTGGACCAGAATTATTGTATTTGCAAAATTTATTGCATTTGGGGACAGAGAACATGACAACTTCCCACTAAACAGCCCAAAAGGACATGCTGCCTACAGCATTCAGCCCAAGTTTTTAGGACTCTATGAATGGTATTTTAAAGGGAACCAATCATGAGAATTTTCCTATGTAAACTAAAGCCAGTGCTATACTGGCACTATCAGGCTGATTCTATACATACCTGTAGTGGTCAGCTCGGTTTTTTAGGTTTTGAAATCCAAGAAAGTAAAGTTTATAAAATCGGCAGCTGCTTGAGTGACAGCAGCTGAGGATCAGATAATAGCTGGGGGTATTCATAGTTATCCCCTCCCTCTGTTAGAATTAGCATAAGTGTTATACAATCGATTTAACTTTTCACTAGCAGGACCTGTGTGAGGTTATACCCATGTGACCAGAAGGGGCGGGGCCTCAGAAAACAGAAAAATGTCGCTTTCTTGTATCAGCTTTATTTGGCTGAGGCTCCGCCCTTTCTGGTCACATGGGTATGACCTCACACAGGTCCTGCTAGTGAAAAGTTACATCGATTGTATAATACTTATACTAATTCTAACAGGGGGAGGGGATAACTATGAATACCCCCCAGATATTATCTGATCCTCAGCTGCTGTCACTCAAGAATCTGTCGACTTTATAAACTTTATTTTCTTGGATTTCAAAACCTAAATATCCTAGCTGACCACTACAGGTATGTATAGAATCAGCCTGATAGTGCCAGTATAGCACTGGCTTTAGGTTATATATGAAAATTCTGGTGATTTATTCCCTTTAAGGGTCTTCGGTGGGTGCCATTGCTAACAGATTTTTATGTCATGAAGAGATTCTCATTAAACATCAATTCGACACACTATATTTATTGGTGCAAATACTGAGCATTCCAGATCTCATCATGTGAATTTAGGATTTGGGCGAAATGTCGCTTTAAACAAGAGTAGCTACATGTGGGAGACATGAAGTTATCCAGAAAGTTGGCCGGAACATCAAAGAATTCAATTAAAGTTCTGCCTCTGTCTCAAAGCAAAATGTTACTGAAATAGTCAGTGAGAGAGAACTGGCTTTTAGCGATGTCATGGTGGATGTGGAGCACATAATTGAGCTTGATATTCCCAGTACTATTTCTTTACTCGAGTATTAAAAGGATCAAGGGGAGAAAATCCCATATGATCAGTTTTGCTGTTCTCACCATTGTGGGCAACATTACTGTAGTAAGGCTCTTCAAAGGCAACCACTGAATATAAAGGTCTCCATACACATAAAAGTTCACTTTATGTAGTTGGACCAGCCGACCATGTTTGTGGAATGGTGTCCTCATCACTCCACCCAATAGATGTCATTTTCAATGGAAACATCGGATGATTTAATTTTGCTTCAAGATAATCAGCCTCCACCGGACTTTGGCAAATGCTTCCTCCCCTCTCCACATTAAAAACTGCCTCTATTTTAGGGCATAATCGGGATGTCATTCATAAGGCAACTGGGACCAGAACTGGCTGCATCATTGTTTTCTTAAATTTCACTAATGCAGTGGTGCTTTAAATCTAAGTTCTCTGTCCCCTGTCTTATATTCACCTTTTTGTATCTTCATCTGTTTTCAGCGTCACTCCAGATGGTATCAGGCACTTTGTGTTTCATGGAGCTTGCCGGACGTCACAAATCAATTTAAGTCTATGAGAGCCTTGTTCTGGCTCTCATAGAGATGTGTTGAGAGCTTGTGACGTAACTTTTGACTTCCAGGCATGGTATCAGGCACTTTGTGTTTCATGGAGCTTGCCGGACGTCACAAATCAATTTAAGTCTATGAGAGCCTCGTTCTGGCTCTCATAGAGATGTGTTGAGAGCTTGTGACGTAACTTTTTACTTCCAGGCAATCAGAAGTTATGGGCACAAGATGGCACCGTGGGACCCGAGCATCTCTGAAAAGGATAAAAAAAACCAGAGAGTGCGTATGGGACTTAGATTCAAAGCACCACTCCAGCAATGAAAAAAAACCCAGATGAATAGAGGCACTGTGCAGACACATACAAATTTCCTTGGGTCTGTTCAGATTTTTTTTATACTGCCTGGACAAATTTGCAGTATCAATTTAAGGTGCTTACAGAAATTCCACCTGTAAATGGTAATTTCTGGGTGTTTTTAGGGTGAGGGTAGTCCTAGTTGGGTTTGGGATTGGAGTATGACCCTTTTCAGGTGCATTTATATAATAGCACATTGGGCCGGACACTACAAGATCAGAAGCTTTCTTTCCTCAGCATCACTCTGCTACTTTACAGTATAATTCTGGACACATGACATTTCGGCTTCTCTTTCTAAGGCTTAAAGGGGTATTCCCATCTCCAAGATCTCATAGTAATATATAGTAGGTGTAATACCGTAATAATAATATTAGCAAATACCTCCAATTAGAAATGTAGTATAGTTCTGATTCTCTATGTCACTTACCACATGTGCAGGGCATTGCAGGACCTTAGGTATCCATGGTTATGACTACGCATATAGTCACACTAAAGCGGGCTTTCCACGCTGCGACATCGCTAGCGATGACGCGAGCCATAGCACCTGCCCACGTCGGTGGCGCGTCACGTGGTGATCGCTGCCGTAGCAAACAATATCACTACGGCAGCGTCACACGCAATTACCTGTTCACCGACGTCGCTGTGGCCGCCGAACAATCTCTCCTTTAAGGGGGAGGTTCGTTCGGCGTCACACCAGCGTCACTAAGCGGCCGCCCAATAGAAGCAGAGGGGCAGAGATGAGCGGCCGGAACATCCCACCCACCTCCTTCATTCCTCATTGCCGGCGGCCACAGGTACGATGTTGTTCCTCGTTCCTGCGGTGTCACACATAGCGATGTGTGCTGCTGCATGAACGACAAACAACCTGCGTTCCAAACGAGGAACGATTTTTTAAAAATGAACAACGTGTACATGACAAAAAATTGGACACCTTTTTGTGATCGTTACTGATCGCAAAAAAGTGTCACACACAACGGCATCGCTAACGAGGCCGGTTGTGCGTCACCAACACCGTGCCCCCGACGATATCTCGTTAGCAATATCGTTGTGTGTAAATGGGACTTTAGTTAGTAAGTTGCTTGTGATCATAACCATGGATACCTAAGGTCGTGCAATGCCTTGAACATTAGATAAGCGGCATAGTGAATTAGGAGAACTATACTACATTCCTAATCAGCGTCGGACTGGCTACCGGAGGAATCTCCAGTAATACCAGTCCTGGCCGCGGTTACCTGCACTGAACTCCGGAACTCTCACCTGAGCTCCGGAGTGCAGCCTGGACTGAACTTGGGGTTTGCGGGACTGAACCGAGAGCGCCGAGTGATTGATTTCCCGGGGATTGCGGTTCAGTTCATGACAGCTGCAGACAGGCCAGGCTGCAATCCGGGGCTTTGGTGACAGCTCCGAAGTGCAGCCCAGCCTGTCTGCAGCTGTCATGAACTGAACCGCAATCGCCGGGGAATCAATCACTCGGCGCTCGCGGTTAAGTCTAGGCTGCAGTCTAGAGCTCAGGTGAGAGCTCCGGAGTTCAGTGCAGGTAACCGCGGCCAGGCCTGGTATTATTGAAGTTTGCTCCGGTAGCTAGTCCAACGCTGTTCCTAATTGAAGGTATTTGCTAATATTATTATTACACCTACTACATATTGAAATAGGAACTTGGAGATCTGAATAAACCTTTCACATATGACATCGGAAGTACTGTGTGTAAGGTACATTATGGGACCATAGACATCTATGGGTGTTGTATTACAGCCTAAACAAGTCGTAAACAGTATATAAAGAGCTATAATACGATCATGTGCCCTCAGTATAGATAAATTATTGTAAACTGATTTCCTTGCTCTATGGACAAGAGACTTTGGTGTAAATTATAATTTTACAGTGAGAAATTATAGAGCTCGCTGTCCGTTATATATATAGTGTACATATATATATATATATATATATATACACAGTGCCTACAAGTAGTATTCAACCCCCTGCAGATTTAGCAGGTTTGATAAGATGCAAATAAGTTAGAGCCTGCAAACTTCAAACAAGAGCAGGATTTATTAACAGATGCATAAATCTTACAAACCAACAAGTTATGTTGCTCAGTTAAATTTTAATAAATTTTCAACATAAAAGTGTGGGTCAATTATTATTCAACCCCTAGGTTTAATATTTTGTGGAATAACCCTTGTTTGCAATTACAGCTAATAATCGTCTTTTATAAGACCTGATCAGGCCGGCACAGGTCTCTGGAGTTATCTTGGCCCACTCCTCCATGCAGATCTTCTCCAAGTTATCTAGGTTCTTTGGGTGTCTCATGTGGACTTTAATCTTGAGCTCCTTCCACAAGTTTTCAATTGGGTTAAGGTCAGGAGACTGACTAGGCCACTGCAACAGGTAGGCCAGGTAGGCCGTGCTATCCATCTTCCCATGGATGCAGACCAGATGGCCAGGCCCCTTGGCTGAGAAACAGCCCCACAGCATAATGCTGCCACCACCATGCTTGACTGTAGGGATGGTATTCTTGGGGTCGTATGCAGTGCCATCCAGTCTCCAAACGTCACGTGTGTGGTTGGCACCAAAAATCTCGATCTTGGTCTCATCAGACCAGAGAACCTTGAACCAGTCTGCCTCAGAGTCCTCCAAGTGATCATGAGCAAACTGTAGACGAGCCTTGACATGACGCTTTGAAAGTAAAGGTACCTTACGGGCTCATCTGGAATGGAGACCATTGCGGGGGAGTACGTTACTTATGGTATTGACTGAAACCAATGTCCCCACTGCCATGAGATCTTCCCGGAGCTCCTTCCTTGTTGTCCTTGGGTTAGCCTTGACTCTTCGGACAAGCCTGGCCTCGGCACGGGTGGAAACTTTCAAAGGCTGTCCAAGCCGTGGAAGGCTAACAGTAGTTCCATAAGCCTTCCACTTCCGGATGATGCTCCCAACAGTGGAGACAGGTAGGCCCAACTCCTTGGAAAGGGTTTTGTACCCCTTGTCAGCCTTGTGACCCTCCACAATCTTGTCTCTGATGGCCTTGGAATGCTCCTTTGTCTTTCCCATGTTGACCAAATATGAGTGCCGTTCACAAGTTTGGGGAGGGTCTTAATTACTCCGAAAAGGCTGGAAAAAGAGATAATTAATCCAAACATGTGAAGCTCATTGTTCTTTGTGCCTGAAATACTTCTTAATACTTTGGGGGAACCAAACAGAATTCTTGTGGTTTGAGGGGTTGAATAATAAATGACCCTCTGAATAAACTTTTCACAATTTAAAAAAAAAAAAAAAAAAAAGTAATAACATTCTTTTTTGCTGCAGTGCATTTCACACTTCCAGGCTGATCTACAGTCCAAATGTCACAATGCCAAGTTAATTCCGAATGTGTAAATCTGCTAAATCTGCAGGGGGTTGAATACTACTTGTAGGCACTGTATATATATATATATATATATATATATATATATATATATATATATACAATTTTAATAAAAACGGTGTACATAATATGTCACTTTCCAATTACATTTTTTTTTATTTTTTTTTAAGTGTAACATCTGCACATCTTAGAGGGTTTTTCTGGGAATGCAAAAAAATAAACAACTTAAGGAAAGTTAATTTTAAATAAGTTCATAAATAAGTTCAATAAGCAAAGTACACTCATTTTGTTTAAGAAGATAATCGGTATACGATAAAAATGGTTGCCATCTTGTTACACTTGTTCAGCACCTTCCCTTAATGTGTAATAAGATGTGCTTCCAGTGGCTATTTTGGTCTAATATTGGAGATGCCAGGAATACTGAGCTAAGAAGAGGCTGCTGAAACTACTGTCAACCTTGTCTATCTGATCTAATACACACCCTGAAGACATGTACAGAAGGGCCTAAGAATACGTTTTTGCCCAATATTAAGGAGTGGGACTCCTAGACTAATAAAGCCTAAGCACAATGTGCAAAGGTTGTTAAAAATTAGGAGAGACTGCAATTCACCCTGGAATACATGTAGAGGAGGGCATCAGAATACCATTTTTTCTCATTATGAAGAAGTGGGACTCCTAGATTAGTAAAGGTTATGCACTATATGCAAGGGCTGCCAAAAAATAGAAGGAGAGACTGCAATACACCCTGGAAAACATGTAGAAAAGGGCCTCAGAATACAATTTTTCCAATAATTAAGGAGTGGGATTCCTAAACTAGGTGCAAGGGCTGAAAAACATTTACTCCAAGGGGTATACATATATACCATGTCTCATATTTATTTTTGCCCTGAAAAATTATTATTTTTGTGGTAGTGTTTATTTGGGGGGAAACACAGGTTGGGGGTAACTTTACCCCCAAAAAAGGGAGACTCCACCAAGAGAATCATACTTACCAGACCCCGGACATCTGCGTTGCTCCCAGGTCCCTGCAGGACCTTGTCTTCTCCACAGCCGTCCTCCCCTGCTTCTGACCGGTCGACACTCACACAGACATATCACACACACATCACACACACATCAGACACACACACATACACACACACACACACACACACATACATATCTGTTGATACCGTACTGCTTCTGGCAGACAGGGGAACCTCAGATGCTGTGAACATGAGGACCTGCAGTGGAGCGCAATTGAGGAACTGCAGTGGAGCGCATTGATGCGTTCCACTACAGGTCATCGCGCCATGGTGGGAGGAAGAAGGATTAGGGTAAATATTATGTGGTCCAGACTTTTGGCTAGTGAGTCTGGACCATGTGGAAGATGGTGGTGCTGTGAAACATACTGGAAGCATTATCTGCCATCCAACTGACCACCTGTTCTACACTGCCTGAAAAGCGGGACAGGAAGCTAGGTCTCATGCATGAGCATTTATTCTTGTGCTCCCGCCAGAGGCAAAATTTCACCTGGCCCATGGCCTCAGCCTCCGTGTGCATCATCAGCAGCACGTCCATTTCCCATTCCCTTACTACACGCCTTGTGCATATTAAATTAAGTAGAAGATATTGGCCTGTAAACTTTACATTGTTAATAGGGAATAGAATAGATGTAGCCCTGACAACAGACTTTTGGTTTTAGGGTGCAGCAGCAAGGACTGTAAGGCTATAATCCCTGTTATATGCCTCTAATCCAAACCTATGCCTCATCCAGCAGCTATCCCTATAGTTAATGCAGCTAACAGTGGTATTAATAGGAAATAGAATACATTTAGCTCTGACAAGGGACTTTTGGTTTTAGGGTGCAGCAGCAAGGCCCGTAAGGCTATAATCTTTGCTATATACCTCTAAATTAACTCTATCCCTCCCCAGCAGCTATCCGTACAGGGAATGCAGCTAACAGCAGTATTAATATGAAATAAAATAGATGTAGACCTGACAAGGGAGTTTGGGTTATAGGTTGCAGCAGCAAGGACTGTATACCTCTAATCCAAACCTATCCCTCCTAGAGCAGCTGTTTTTTCACTGTTTCCGAAGTAGAGTGTGCCGAGCGTTGTGTCACCAGGTCTTCTATAGACCCAATGATGTGTTGCAGTCAGCCAATAACAGTAATGTAAGTAGTTAACATGGCCATGGCATTACTGTGATTGGCAGACAAGCTCCGCTTGTTTAGTAGCAGAAAAGCAGCAAATTTTACATGCAGGTCAGGGACTCAAGCATGGTGCTCAAGCACCTGCAGTACCCAATCGAGTATCAAGCAAGCAGTGACCAGCATGCTTGCCCATCACTAGTAACCACGCCCTTGTATGTACAAAGCACAAAGAACTAAAGCAAAATCAAAGAAAATAGCCGAAACATGTGTTGGTATAAAATGCATTGTGTAGGTGCATGTTCACACTGTGGCCATTAAAAAATAGAAACTAAGATAAAAAAAAATGAGCAAATACCCTGCAGTAAGTAAATACATTGTGATAGTATATATGGTGCTTAGTTGACACTATTTTGATCAAAAGAGCATAAAAGCTATTAACATTCTGTGTCAAATTTCTGTTAGTATAACAAAGCGGGGACCACTTTATTTCTATAATGATTATCCTCATAGACAAAACAAATTTGATTTGCCAAGTATTTAGAAATGTCTTTATAACGACATTTCCTTTTTTTTCTGTATTATCCGAGAACCACTTTTGAATTTGAAATAAAATAAACAGATTTTTTAGGGGAAAGTATTAGTAACTCAACACCAGATTTTTGGGTTAAAAAGAGAGAAGAAAATGTCACACTATTTTGCACCAAAATATACAACTTTTTAAGTGTTGGTTTGAACTTTTTTAAAGTGATTATTGATAGTACAAAGTTTGTTAGGAGGTGTGTGATCTCCCAGGAGCTGCAAATCTGCAAATATACACAAGAAAGTAGGATAAATTACAGTGCAAACCTACTCCAGCTCTTGATAGACATACATAGGTCTTTACAGTTCATGGCAAGCAAAAAGTTTTGACAAACTTATTTAGAAGCCTATCTCACACAATAAATTAAGTACAGCAAAATAAATACCTGTCTTAGTACATTTCCAGCCATGCTTTCTGCTAAAAGAAACACGTAACCATGAAAGTCCAATCTAGAGGTACCATGGTATAGAGCAGGAGGAGGTGTGTAGATTGATATGTACAGTATTTATGTGAGAAAAGACTCGGAATAATAGATGTTTTATCCATGTAAACCTCTGCTCATTCTGGGATTTTGGGTCCAGTTGGCGGGCCTATCAGTGACTGACAGCTGACTGCATCAACACTTAAGTGGGCTTTACACGCAACGACATCGCTAACGAGATGTCGTTGGGAGGTCACAGAATTCGTGACGCACATCCGGCCTAGTTAGCGATGTCGTTGCGTGTGACACGTACGAGTGACCGCTAACGATGCAAAATACTTCCCAAATAGTTGATTGTTGACACGTCGTCCATTTCCAAAATATCGTTGCTGCTTTTGGACGCAGGTTGTTCGTCGTTCCTGAGGCAGCACACATCGCTACGTGTGACACCCCGGAAACGATGAACAACACCGTACCTGCGTCCTCTGGCAATGAGGTGGACGTGACTTTCATGCGGCTGCTCTCCGGCCCTCCGCTTCTATTGGACGTCTGCCATGTGACGTCGCTGTGACGCTGCACGAACCACCCCCTTAAAACAGAGGCTGTTCGCCGGCCACAGCGCCATCGCTAGGAAGGTAAGTATGTGTGACGGGTCCTAACGATATTGTGCGCCACGGGCAGCGATTTGGCTGTGACGCACAAACAATGGGGGCGGGTGCTTTCACGAGGGACATCGCTAGCGATGTCGCTGCGTGTAAAGCAGCCTTTATACAAAGAGAGCTGTCAGTCACTGATAAGACCACCCACTGGACTAGAAATTCCAGAAAGAGCAGAGGATTAAATTATGTACACACACAAATTATACTGAAACTTTTCTTACAAAACTGTATACTGTATTAACCCTAGAACGCATACCTGGGGCCTCGCAGGCCTGCTAGGTTACTTGTTTTCTATTGTAGATTTTTATGGTTGCACGTTCTAGGGTTAATACACACAGCTCCCCCTTGTCTATCACATGATGCCTACAGAGTGGACTGCATTTACATGGTAACAGGGTCCCTTTCAGGTCAATGAAAGTTCGCTTTCATTGAAGTCAGGCTCTCCATTGTCTAACTAATTTGACAGCTTTGTGAGACTTCCTGCTTCTTAGCCGGGAGATTCAATTGTGTGTGGAAAGACTATGTGCTGCTGATTAACATGGCGGAGATCCTTGTGGCATATCTTCATGCTGGATGTAGTTATACATAAGGCAAAGTAAAATGGAGTCATGCATATTTTGAAGCATGAAGAAGAGGAGGCTGGAAGCTGAGGCTTGTGCCTGTATGTAGTATTAGGCCGGAGTCACACTTGCGAGTGACTCATGCGTGACACGCGCGAGTCTTGCATCGCATCACCCGACACGGCCACAAACTTTCCTGACAGGAGTGGGTCAGCTGCATGTATCCCTATGCAGCTGAGACGCTCCTGACAGGAGAGTATATGGCCATGCCAGTTGATACCAATGCAAGACTCGCGCATGTCACACATGAGTCACGTGCCTTAATTTCATATTGGCTTTCTACAAGTATATTTGTCCTCCTCTAATAAATTAACCCTTTACTCGCCTTTTCTAATACATTAATCCTTTATGAGTTGTGATGTCCTTTTCTAGTAAACCAGCTAGCATGTAACCTTTTACAAGCAGCTATGTCCTCTACTGATACACTAACCCTCTATTCACCACTTTTGTTTGGGTAGTAAAATACATCGGGACATCCTAATACATAACTTATAAATATTACTATTCTATGTTTAGTAAAGTTCAGTTCCTTACGACAGGTGAGGAATATTTTTCACTGATTTGCTATAGGCCCTGTCACACACAGAGATAAATCTGCGGCAGATCTGTGGTTGCAGTGAAATTGAGGACAATCAGTGCTAGGTTTGTGGCTGTGTACAAATGGAACAATATGTCCATGATTTCACTGCAACCATAGATCTGCCAAAGATTTATCTCTGCGTGTAAAGTGGCCTTATTTGTTGCCTATACTTTATGGTCTAGGAGCTGAACAAAATAGCAAAACAGGCAAATGTATAAGTCCACGTAAATCCTTCTATACATGAGCACAAAGCTCTATCGAACATTCAGATCTTACATATAATCATTCCTTATCCTTACCCCCGCAGTTTATAACTGGCAGAAAATAAAATCTCACTAGATTTTGTGCTCACTCTGGTAAAATTAAAGCAAAATCTTGGGAAATTTTGAGATTTATCGATGACATGCATGTAAAAAAAAAGTCTTGATTTCATTTTCCATCGCTTTTTATGTTTTGTTTGTTTTTTTTTGAGAGGTGATACCAAGTCCTTTCTAATCTATCTTGATATATGTAAGCATTTTAAAAGAGCTTTAGGATTAATCAAGCCTATTAATTACAGCTGTCTTAGTAATTACAAATGCAGTCTATTGTAATCATATGTCAGATTGCACAAGTGACATTCATCTATCTGGGTCAAATAGGTCAATTAAGTATAAATAAAGGTTGGGAGGAGTAGTGATTAGGACTTGGGTTAGGTGCAAGCTGCTGCATATATCACCTCCACACTAGTATTAATAATTTTCCTTTACCATGTTTTTCGAATTATAAGACGCACTTTTCCTCCCAAAAATTGGGAGGAAAATGAGGGGTACGTCTTAAAATCCGAATGTAGCTTACTGGGAGAGGTGGAGAGGTGTCACAGGAGGTAGGACAATGCTGTGCATTGTGCTGCGGGTGCTGCTCTCTGCAGTGAGCGACCCGGCTCTGTGCGGCTCCGTGCGGCGGGCGGGCAGCGAGGCTCTGTGCGGTGGGCAGCGAGGCATGGGCCATTCTGAAGATATCGGCAGTAAGTTCTTCAAATAATGGCACCCAGAGTCGGCGCGTGTGTGGTGCCCTGGACAAGCCAGGTCGTCACAGGTACTGCAACAACACACCCCACACCTCGGCTAGGCACACCGAAGTCAAACACAAATCCTTGTTGCCTCCCTCCAGGGGCTGATGTCCACTCCAGGGGGTGGGCCAGGCAGTTGGTCCCGCCCACTGAGGAGTTCACAGTCCTGGAGGCGGGAAAAGGAGTCAGATCAGTTTTGGAGTTAGAGAAGTGAAGTGGTAGAGGAGCAGCAAGGTTGGCAGACGGTGGTGACCGTCTGCAGGCGACGCTGATTGACGTGAACCGTAAGGACCGGGGACGGGCGGTGGCCCGCCAGTACCGGATCAGGGAGTGAAGAGAAGCCAGCACCATTCGGCAGGGCCTACGGACCCCGACCAGGCTAGGAGTCGCCGTAAAACTGGTCAAATCCGTTAGCGAAGGGAACCTCCGGGGTTTCCCAACAGTCAAGACCCGATTGAAGGCAACAGCTCACACCGTAAAGGGAAACACAGTCACCGCCAAGGCTACAGTTCCCAGGGCCAGAGCCTGCGGGCAAAAGGGGCTCCCTCAGCATCCATCCAAGCTGGGGAGCGGGTTACCGGTGGCAAGCCATTGGAACCGTAAACACAACACAGGTGCAGGGAAAGGCAGTCACTATCAACCTACCGGGAGGAGAAACACCACAGCAGTCTGTGGGACCCGTCCATCCAGCCGTTTGTTTTACCGGAGACTTTGCATTATTCATTGGCTGAGTGAGTACCACAGTGCCGTGCAGCACAGCGCTGCCCCCGCGACCCTGCACCTCACCAGGCCCCGTAACCCGCCTGTCACCCCTAACCCTCACTGGGGCCCCGGGACAACCAACCCCCTACCCACGGAGGGGAGAACCAACATCCAAGCTGCTCCCTGTCATCGCTCCCGGGATCCCCGTCCAGAGCAGCGGTGGTGTCACAACCAAACCACACACCACCATCCTTTCACTCACGGGCGAGGAACGCCACTCGAGTCCCCGGGATCCGGCCCACCACTCGAGCCACCACTGAACAGCAGCAACAGCAGCAGCCGGACCCGAGCAGTGGGTGAGCGCAGCGTCCCCTCCTCCGCCCGCGACACGGGCACAGATGGTGCTCTCTGCTCAAGTTCTCATCTGCATACGCGCTGACTCAGGCCGCCATTTCTTTGAAGCTGCATCACCAACATCTTCAGAATGGCCAGTGCTTCGCCGCCCGCAGTGAGCCCCAGCACAAAGCAGCAGCGGCTGTCTCAGCACAGGGCAGCGCCGGCCACCCCAGCATAGAGCAGTGCCCGCTGCTGTAGTACAGTGCCACAGTGAGCATTTGGGCCTACCTCTGCAACGCCCGCAGCATCAACCTGCTCCACCACCACCCCTGCCTCCTGTGACTCCCGCTCCACCACTGCTGCCACCCCCCTCCGGTAAGACACCACTGGACTATAAAAAAATGTATCTCTAAATTTGGGGTGTGTTTTATCTCATAAATGGCACATAACAGTTGGGGCCTATTGTTGCTTTTACATTGGGGCCCAATTACTCATGTTCGTTTAGATGTTGGAATACTTAACCATGTAATAAGCTGGGTAGGCCATGAAGAATAGAATTGTTTTCCATGTGTGATTTATACCAAATAATGTACTGTATATTCTAAGAGCCATTGGAAGTCTAAATGGCCATCTACAATGATGGGTGCCTGAATACGTGTTATCTACTTTTTAAGCTATTGGATACAAATCTGGTATACACCATTTTTGGACTAAGCCAGATTTTTATTGGTATGATAAGGTGCAGAAATTGACCCAGAAAACAGTTGTATGTTTCTGTGAAAGTTGCCGTGTGTACATTGGCCTTTACCACAAGTGGACCCAGACATAAAAGGGCCCATACAGGCCCTTTGTAGCCCAAGAGCTCATCAAAATACACAATTTCACCTGCCTTGGAGGCAGAAATAGGCCCCTAACCTCTTGGGCCCCTATGCGGTTGCGTAGGTTGCACCAATGGTATGTCCGCCTGTGGCCTCCACTATCAATGCAACATGGTGGACACTACTATGTTTTAACACTACTGCCCTCCACAGGATACCATCTGACTCACAGGAAGAAGATGACATTTGGGATTTATTACTGGGTTTTAATCATTGATTACATTGCCTTAGTAAAATGAAAACTGAGTGCTGATTGCTTGCTGTTGGCAAAAAAAAGGCATTTCTGATGAATAAGTCCCAGAAAGCATCATACTGTGCAAACCGCACAAGAGCAACAGGGGGCTGGTTTTCAGGGGCTGGTCTGTGTTGATGCTACACAATCTATAGCACGGATCGGGAACCTATCACTCGCGAGCCAGATGTGGCTCTTTTGATGGCCACATCTGGTTCACAAGACAAATCTTCTGGTTTGTAAGATGCACTTTTTTTCCTCCAAAACGGGGAGGAAAATGAGGGTGCGTCTTACAAACTGCACATGGCTTACCAAGGCGGCAGTGGTGGCGCAGGGTCAGCGATACGGTGGGCTCGTTGGGTGTCACGGCGGTGGGCACCATTGATCTCTGGACTGTTTTGAATCTCCCACAGTTGATGAGATAGACTGCAAGAAAATGGCCATGGAGGCGGCGTGTGTGCAGATAGAACTCCGTGGCCATTTTCTTGAAGTCCATTGCACCGATCTGCGCACATGCTGCGGCCATTTTCTTGAAGTTGATCTCGTCAACTGCGGGTAATTCAAAGCAGCACAGCGGCAGATCAAGATACCCCACGAGTCCGCAGCAGTATCGCCAACCCTACGCACACGGACCCTCCTGAGTCGCGACCCCCCTCCCTGTAGCATCACCTACCCTGCCTCTTGCGACCTTCTGAGCTGCTCCACCACCGCCGCTCCCCCCTGGTGATTATGGCTCTCACGGTATTACATTTTAAAATATGTGGCATTCATGGCTCTCTCAGTCAAAAAAGTTACCGACCCTTGATCTATAATCATAGTGATGGAGCATCACTGATAGGCAACACACGACCAGAGATTTCCAAAGTATATAAGCATAGTTTGGAAAAAATTGTTCTTCTGGTAGGATAAATACTTCTATATTGTGCAGTAGGAAAGGCCATAAAGTACGGTATAGTACTTAGAAACATGTGTGTCTGGTCAGAGATAATGGAAACCACTTGTTCAGAAGTTGACATGTCAATAAACATATGTAAATACCACAGACGTATGGTAGGTGAATGTTCCTATAAGCTGTGCTCTGATCGACCTTTTGATCTAAAAATATATATGAATGAACCTATCTTCAGCATGTGATGTCTAAAGGGCCTCCTAGTAGTAGTGTCAGTGCTCACAGTAGTGCGATGCTTATACCTCAGAAATAAGGGGCCCCATACACAATCGATAGCCCATTGATGGTTCGGCTGGCAGCCATCCTCCCTCGCTCCTGTGTTCTTTATGAGAGCCGTGCCCCTCTATCCATTGCTCTCCATGAACAAAGGCTAAACAGTCTGACATTCAGATCCTTATCTTCCTCAACATTATCTGTAGGTGGAGAGTCAGGACGACATATTGGACTGTTGGATTCTGATGACATTAGTCTAATGTATTTGGGGGACTTTAGATAGTCACATATGCAACATTATGAACCTATAATTATAGACAGGTGTGAATAATGTATATTTACGAAACCTCCAGGAAGACAGCTCACAATTAGAGGGAACCTGTCAGGGGATTCATGGTGACTTACCCACAGGCAATACACACTTGAGACCGCCTTCAACATTACACTACAGCTTCCAAAGAATACATACTGTGAACAGGGTGCAAGATGATTGAACAGACCACTCATAGGGGTGAGTCCCACAAACTTCTCCTCACACAGCTGTGTTGGACTGACAGGCTGAATCTAATGTCTATGGAGGGAAATATCTGTCAGTCAAGCAAAGCCAGTCGGGGTGTAGCTGACAGGATCTCGTGAGACTAATAAGCATAACCACCCTGTTTCCGTCTCATGGTTCCTTGTTCAAGGAATGTTTATCATGATGAACATGGGCTCTAATTCGTGTTTCCTATGGTTTGGACAGAATGAATTCCCTGACAGGTAGTGGACAACCCCTTTAAGAGAACCTGTCAACACAATTTTGTAATGTAAAGTAAATACATGACTGGATTCTTGCTGTAATACTGATTAAATTGATTCAGTTGGTGAAGAAATCTGCTTTGTGGTTCCTCTTTAATCACCATTTGAAGTTTTCTGCTAATTAGATTTTGGTGCACAGGGGTCGGACTATACGCTGGATCTTCTCCTCCCTGTCTGTGATTTCCCAACCCCTTTGCCTGCCTCCGGTCTGTCATCTTCCTCCTCTGTTTGAAACCTTAGCAATGACCTCTCATTCAGGGACCAGAGGCAGGAAGTTCGGCAGGGGAATCACAGACAGGGAGGAGAAGACCCAGTGCACAGTCCAGCCCATGTGCACTGAAAAATTAATAAGCAAATGCTTCAAATGCGGATCAAAGAAGAATGATAAAGCGATCTCCTCACCAAAGGAATACATTTTTTCTATGTTACAGCCACATTACAACAATGTCTTTTCTTTTCACGGTACAATTTTCTGACAGATTCTCTTTAAAATGGGTTTTCCAGGGAATAAAAAAAATACATATTTTTAAAGAGCCGAGTGTAGTTTGAAAAAAAAGAAGTTATAACTCACCCTCACTAATCCTCCATAGATCCCTTTATGACACATTCCCCAGTGCTCTGTACTTTCTGGACTTGCTGACACAGTGCAAATGGCAGGAAATACCCCTTCCACCAATCACTAGCTGAGCTAGGTGTCAATGTGGCCAGTGATTGGCTGAGAGGGCATTTCCTGTCATTAAAAATAAGAGGTAGGTCTAAGGATGCAGATGATTCATGATGTGATTGAGACACCCATGTAAAGAACCCGTTAAATGGCGAGCACAAGGTAAGTATACTATTGATAGTTGGGTGGGTGCTTTCTTTATGACAATGCATTTTTCCTGGAGGGTCACTTTAATAATAGACACTGCACAATAAGTTACTCATTAAGGATACAGTATATAATTAGATTTTTTTATACTAATAGAAAAAAGAAAACCGGAAAAGTTAATAACCTAAAGGGATAGGGGTGTAAACCATTCATGCTTTTTTTCTATAGCAATTTTTGGTAGACTGACTCACTGACTCAACTTTAAGTAACTGATTGTGAAGCTAAAAAAAAAAATCCATGTATCAAAAAAAAAAATTCAGGGAAGTGAACAGAGCTCTCCTATTAGGTTGCTCTTGGCAGGCTTTTAAAATGAGTTCTTGTCAAGCAATGCACAGCTCTGAAGGTGGGATTAGTACTAGGATGTCTTTTACTAAAGGCCAGAGGTCACCGCACATGGCTTATGAAAGTAATCTTTGTAGGAAGCGAGAGACAGCTGTTGGGCTGGATCTGTTCCTTGTCTTCATCATTCTTGTGATTCTCTATTTTCTTCTGTATGTAAAAAAAAAAAATCTGAGTACTGTCTCTGTAGGAATCGGGAAATTTCTTTCATTAGTCAACTTGCTGATAGCTGGATTCACCTCTAGAAGAAATTGTGGTAGTTCTGCATTATGCATAGAGACTTGACAGGCCCAAATATTCCTATGTAAAGAGAAATATACAGGGAAATTTGGAAGACTCTAAAGAAGTGTTCCCCAACTCAAGTACTGAAGAGACACCTACAGTACCTGTTTTCAGGATTTTCTTAGCATTGCACATGTGATAATTTAATTATCTGCATAGGTAAGTACAGTCAGAACACGACAACATTACCAAAACCATTATTAGCACATAAATACATCACCACAGCCACCATCTCACCATCAATACACAAGTGCATTACTAATTGTCAATATATGACTATATTACTAGAACCACCATCAGTAAATAAATAAGTCACCAGAACCACAGTCAGTATGTGACTACATCACCATAGCAATTATCATTACAGAAATACAGCACCAAAACCACTGTCAGTACATGAATACATCACCAAGATTAGTACAGTGATCACATGCCATGTCAGGTTAGCCCCTAGCATATACACTTCTATTGCACGAATCTGACTTCAACTCCCAGTATGTCCTTAACAATGATAATTTGCATAAAACCGTGATGTACTAAGGAAATCCTAAAAGCATACAATGTTAATGGCTCTTGAGGACTGCAGAGTTAAAGAGCACTGCTCTAGAGAGAGTACCTTCGCTTTCAGAAAACATTTGACTTGTCATAGAGCCATATCAGAATTTTTGATAAGTGGAGGTCCAACCAACTACCGTACTAAGATGTAAGAGCAATGTTCCCAGCCAAGTGCTGCTCTCTGAGAATTGATACATTTTTTGTTATGCCTGTCTTCAGGCTCAGAAGATAACAGCACTTATGCTCTTATTTTAGCAGCTGGTGGGTTTTTCAGTATTAAAACGTTTGACTTGTCTCTAAAACATATTACACATTTCATGAAAGTTAAGGGGATGTTCCATAAATATAATATATGACCATACACAGTATAGATGATAAATGTATGTTTTTAGGGGTCTGACCAAAAGAGTACCCACCAAAATTGACAGTCTTAAAAACTCGT
Source organism: Anomaloglossus baeobatrachus (assembly GCF_048569485.1). Classification (NCBI taxonomy): domain Eukaryota; kingdom Metazoa; phylum Chordata; class Amphibia; order Anura; family Aromobatidae; genus Anomaloglossus; species Anomaloglossus baeobatrachus. The sequence goes on along the minus strand of NC_134358.1, from coordinate 532,630,468 downwards.
GTGTGGAGGGAGGGGAGGACTCGAGTAGAGTTAGCTTTCGGTGGAATGAACATTTGGCTGATAGCTATCTAATATTTAGAGGAGGCTTTAAAGGGAACCTGTCACCAGATTTTTCCCTATTAAACTAAAAGAATCACCTTGTGCAGCTCCTGGGCTGCATTCTATGAGGTGCACCTTGGCCCTGACTCCCCTTCCAGACCCTAAAAATAACTTTGTAAAACTTGGCCCTTAGGTATGCTAATTACCTGTGTTGGCCAGATCGGCGGGCTCATTTTCTGCTCCTTTCCCTCCTCCTGCCGCTGATCGCCGTCCTCCTTTTTTGAATTACTGGATGACGCCCTCCATCATCCTCCTCGTCGCATTTTCAAATCTCGCGCCTGTGCAATTAGGTCGGCTTGCGCAGGCGCAGTTTTCTCTACCATATCGCGGGCAGAGCAAAAAACATAGCTGCCCTAGCTTGCGCCGATGAGCTAAATGCGCAGGCGCGAGATTATAAGCGGGTACGACGATGGCGCTGGTGAGGTCGGCGCTTTGCATGACCTCACCAGCGCCATGCTCGTACCTACCCATAATCTCGCGTCTGCGCATTTAGCTCACCGGCGCAAGTGAGGGCAGCTGTTTTCTGTTTTGCCTGCGCTATGGCAGAGCGAACTGCGCCTGCGCAAGCCGACTTAACTGCACAAGCGCGAGATTTGAAAATGCGATGATGAGGATGACAGAGGCAGTCATCCTGTCAAGCAAGAAAGGAGGACGGCGATCAGCGGCAGGAGGAGGGAAATGAGCAGAAAATGAGCCCGCCCATCTAAGCCACACAGGTAATTAGCATACCTAAGGGCCAAGTTTATAAAGTTATTTTTAGGGTCTGGAAGAGGAGTCAGGGCCAAGGTGCACCTTCATAGAATGCAGCCCAGGAGCTGGGGAAGGTGATTCTTTTAGTTTAATAGGTAAAAATCTGTTGACAAGTTCACTTTAAAGGGGTTGTCCAGGTTATAAAACCATGGCTTCGTTCTTCCAGGTGTAGCACCACTTCTTGCATGGGATGCTTCTGGTTATACAAATTACCTACATTGAAGTGAATGGAGCTGAGTTTCAACCTGCGGACAAGTGTATTGCTGCTTTTAAAAGTATATAGTCATGTTTAATCCTACACATGTCCTTTGAATTCTTCCTAGTGGTGATTTCAGGTCTGTAAAGATATAAGAAATTAATCAGCTGATATTGTGCTTACATGAACATAATATTAAAGAGAACCTGTCACATGAAAAAATACTATTAACCTGCAGATATTAGGTTAATCTGCAGCTTAATAGTGTTTGAAATCTGCTCGGTGCCTGCCCGGGCAGAAAAGAACTTTAATCCTCCCAGCAGTATTCAGGTTTCAGTCACAACAGGGGTAGAGCCGGCACAGGTTCAGTCACAGCTCTGTGTGTGGAGAGTGGCGGCTGTAACCACGCTCCTGCACTGACTGACAGCCGCTCATCATTAGAACTACCTGTCAGTCACTGCGGGGGGAGGGGTTACAGCCGCCATTCACCATACACAAAGTGTGCTTCCCTCGGGACTAAAACCCAAACTCTGCTAAAAGGATTAAAGGTCTTTTCCTCCCAGCAACGGGATTTAATGTGCAGACGCCGAACAGGTTTCAAATACTATTAACCCCTGCAGATTAACCCCTATAAATTAAGGATTACAACATCTACAGTGATACATCACCAGAACCATTGTCAGTACACAACTACATTACCAGAACCATTATTAGGCAATAAATACATCACCACAGCAATCATCAATGCACAAGTACATTACCAAATCCATTGCCCATATATGACTACATCACTAGAACCCCCATCAGTAAATGAATAAGTCATCAGAACCATAATCAGTACATGACTACATCACCATAACAATTATCAGTGCAGAAATACAGCACCAGAACCACAGTTAGTACATGAATACATCATCAAGGCTAGTACAGTGATTACTTGCCATGTCAGGTTAGCCCCTAGCATACACACTTCTATTGCATGAATTTGACTGCAGCTCCCAGTATGTACTTAAAAATGATAAGGAGATGAGTGGACTAGCTGTTACCAGCCATCATCAAACTATGGACCATAGAGGAATCACAATACTGATTACTTGCAGGTAGCACCACTAATAAACATTTAAAGAGTAACTTAAAGGCGTGGTCTGAAGGCAAGGTAATTTTCATTCTAAATCCCCATCTATTTAGTGCCAACATCTAAACTATTTTCTTATATACAGTACTTGCATTAATAATTACTAGTGATGAGTGAACTCACAGATAACCAGGACCAGCGGACCTAACCGAATTTAAAAAAAAACAATCCGGCTCCGACCCGGAATTGATCTCAGATATCTGGCCGGACACCGGTCTTCATATGTCTATGGGGACCAGAATCCGATGATTAAAAATGGTGGTAGAAGGGATAGGGGGATAGGAACAGGCACGCTATACTTACCTAGCCTCTGGTGCGGCTGTAGCTTCTCCTGTGGCCACACATTCATTTCCATTAGACTCATGCATATGCACTGCTCTCCCTGTGAACTGGCGTCTGTGACTGGTTGCAGTGATCGAAAAAGTACATAGGCCAAGACGGGGTGGTAACCATATTGAATTTCTTAAAAGAAGAGAGAGCTATTGGATTCATAAGTTACAGACACTTTCTCCTAAAGGCCTCAATAGGGAAATAGATTGGCCTCTATGATTAATTCAACTCTTTTCCAGCATGTGTTTTCCTCTTATAAACTAACTACTGTATATTATTCACAGAAACCCTGAAAATAGGCATCGCTGTCATCTTTCTCTCTTCTTCCATCGTACACCCTTCAATAGATGGTAAAGTATAAATCGGCACTTCTATATAATCATATAATCAATAATCCACCTGTTAGTATATTGGGACCCTTTGCCACTTTTATACGTTTTACGAAATGAGGAAAAACAGTGAAAAATACAGTAAAATTGAACTATATGCAATTAACTGAGCATTTTTTACAGCTCCGACTCTCCTCCTGGTCCTCTTTTGAATAAGAAAGAAGTCTATTACTAACATGTCATTCATTTACTGTTGTTGTATATCTTTGTAATTCAATACGTTTCTATACTGCACTATTCCTCTGAACCCTGGCTCCACAATATTCCTCTAAGAAAGTAATAATATATTATCCCTCTTGTGCAGTGTTGCTTTCTTAGCATATCTGTAAAAACTTCTTTATAAAATACTTCCATCCTAGCAATATGAATGTTGCGCTTCCCTCTACCCTCTCTTGACTTTTCCTTCTCCTGTTACGAGGCTTAATTACATGTATATGCGGCCAGCACGTCTCCAGTGCTGTGTTTTACTCTAAGTCCGCGATTTAACACACTGCGCATGCGCGGGTACCTCTCTTACAGGCTTAACGGTAACCGCATATAACTTAATACTAACACATATTCCTACCGCGCATGCGCCAAGGGCGTTAGGCACTTCCGGGTAGCGGCGATAAAAAGCTGTCTAACCATGACACACATTGCATTTGGCCACATCCTGGGAAGGAGGCAGCAAGGTATGTTTATAACACTCTGAAAGGTAATTAAAAGATTGTCATATAATCCACTAATGCAAACCCGATCTTTACTCTAGAGGGATCAGTCCACCATAGCAGTGTAACCTCAGATGCACAAGTCACAGGTATTGCAGCTTCCTTGATGTATACATACAGACTGAACACCAGTCCTTTTAAGCCTATACTATGTGCTGATCTTGTTAACTATATGATGTTACACTCCCCTATAGCCTGATACCAGCATATATACACTCCACTGTGGATTTCTGGTCATTTATTTTGCTGTCTTACAGACGGAAATTCCTTGTGCGATATAGCTAAAGCAGCACTAGAAACTAGTCCCTTTATTAACAACAAGCGTAAGGTAATAATATTGTCCATAGGTTGGCTCAGATAAATGTATACTACATATGACATTAATATACTCTGTGTTCTTTTAAGGCACAATGTATGATATATCCTCTTATTTTCTAAATATATCTCCAAGGACGCATAAACCCTTTAAGAATAAAAAAACAGGTATCTGAAATATATACTAAAGATTATTTACATATGTCATGTACAGAATCAGTCATATGTCTGTACTACATTTATTTACAGAAATTATCTACTGGGGATCCAATCCAGCTATATTTGTGGTGGACTACCTCTACTTCACTTATCCCTGCATCTAGCAGAATCTGCTTCATAAAAGCTATAATCTCCCACTTAAAGGTATGCCTTTGGCCCTTACTTTTTCCTTTTCTTCTTTCCTTTCTTTCTTTCTCATACTAGGCTACTATTTTACTTCCTGAATGTAATTTTTATGTTAGTCTTTCTCTTTCTCTCATCGTTGTCTCAAATGCATCAAGACCATACCTCTCATGGTTTTTATGTTATTTATTTGTATATATGTAAATATTGTATATTATTGTATGAAACTGATTATCACTTTTTTCTTCATCCTAGTGACTAGGCGTGAGAAAGGCCTTGTTTTTGGGCCGAAACGTCCCCCTGTCACATTTGCTATATAAATAAAATACAAGAATTTTGCAAAGAATAAATCTTGTTCATTCATTTTTTCTGAGAGTGCAATGTTGTAATTTTGACTGTGACTGGTTGCAGTCAGACGCGCCCCCACCCTGAGTGTCAGCTGACTGCTGCCAGTCACAGACACTACGTGCGTCCATCGTGGTATAAAAATAAATAAATAAAAAAAAATGTGTCAACCCATATGGATACCCAGCACAGATGAAGCATATAGCTGCAGCCCCCAGCCATGCTTATCTTGTCGTGTATCAAAATAAGAGGTACTGCATGCAGCTTTTTTTTTTTAATTGTTATTATTTAAGTAAACAATTTTAAATATGACGTGCTATTCCCCCCCCCTTCCCAATTATGATACCCAGCCATGATAAAACCCAACAACTGAGGGCTGATATTCTCAGGCTGGGGAGACCCATGGTTATTGAGAGCCCCCAGCCTAAAAATAGCAGCCTGCAGCCGCCCAGGATTGTCGCATCTATTAGATGCGACAATCTCGGCACTTTACCTGGCTCTTCCCAATTGCCCTGGGGCGGTGGTAATTGGGGTAAAAAGGGGTTAATCACAGCTCACAGCTGCCACTACGCCCTAGATTATTAATGGGAGGGTCAATGAAATCCCTTTATTACTGATCTGTAAGTGAAAGTAAATAAACACAAACACCGAAAAAATCCTTTATGTGAAATAAAAGACAAAAAAATACCCTCTTTCACTACTTTATTAACTACCAGAACACCCCTGCAGGTCCTATGTACTCCGCACGAGGTCCCACAATGATTCCAGCTCTGCTACATTATTGAAGGCACAGTGCATGATCATGGAACATGACCAAACGCTGTGAGGTTCAGGCAGAAACTGAGCTGCAATCAGCAGTGATGTTGTAGCACCCCTGAATACCTCAGGGTGCTACAGGGAACTGCATCCTATTTCCTCAGGATGCAGGACCTACCCCCCCCTGGTTCCAAGTTCCCAGAAACCGGTGTCACCTCCATCAGCACCACAAATTCCAATCAACACCTCACATCATGACCTGTCAGACACACCAGTGGGTTGGTCTAGCTGGAAAAGGGCCACCCACCTAGGGGTCAGGCAGACTGGTGGGAGGGAAGAAGAAGGAGGAGGAGGGAAGAAGTCTATTGAGAGCCCTCAAGGAGAGAGGAGCTGGGGAGTGGGATCTCCCGGGGAGCTAGAACCACCGTGGTTGGGTCACAGACAGTAGTCCAGGACCAGAGGAGTCGGGGACCAGTAGCAGTGACATTGGAAAAGGGTGCGACGGACATAGTCTAGGAGGACTGTCGGCACCAAAAAGCCCAAAAGATCGGACCAGTACCGAGTACGACGGGGTACAGGACCCTAGGTCAGGAGCCAATTCAATGTCCTGGCAATTAACCTGCAGAGGAAGGGGACCTTCAGGGACTTTCCCAGAGAGCTCAGAGACTGAGGGCATCAGCACACCGTGGGGGACAGGGTTTTCCAGAGAAAGCAACCCATTAAAGTCCCAAGTGCCAGCCCTTGGGAGCAAACCTTCACCTAAAAACTGAAGAGCGGAACCTTATAGTTTCAGGCTAGAGGGACCCACATTGACACAAAACTGTGCACGGAGGCAGGCTCCGGATTTCTATGTGACACCAGTGGGACCGGGTACTTAGACGGGTTTCACACAGCGGCAGCGGCACACAGAGGACTTGGTTTTCTTTCAGCATGTGTGTCTCCTTTCTAATCCTCATCCAGCACCACGACTACTCACAGTGAGTACCCTGGTTTCCTGCACCCTGCTCTCCCAAATAACCACCAACACCCCTGAGCCCAGGGCTATTCCTACCTGTGGAGGGACTAACATCAGGCTGTTTAATTCCATCTGCCCCTGTACTCCTTACAACAGCGGCCGTACTCCCATTACCGCAACCCATAGGTGGCGTCACAAACTAATCACCTGTAAATACCCCCTTTCATGGACCAAAGTGACCGCCAAGCCGAGTCCGGGCCCTTCGATCCACCACGATCCCGGATCCGAGCAGCCCGACCAACACCAGGGTGGTACAATGTCACTCAGGTTAGTTGCAGTCACAGCTGGGAGTTCCCACGGTCTTCCACCTGTGATCGCAGGTAACTTGGCCCCACGTGACTTCAGTGAACTCTCACTGAGTTTACAGACCTGCATCTCCTGGCAGAAAACTGCTTTTTTTTGCCAAGAGATGCAGATTTGGTGCTGAAATTTTTACACCATATTTCTGCACTCAAACTACACCTCTTGGCAAAAAAATCCCGCATCACTACCGCATGCCTATGGCTGAAATGCACTAGGTATTTAATGGCCTCTTCCCTTATGGAAGGTGCTTAGGCAATGGGGTCTAATCCTAGAGATATATTGCTAGCTGTTCAGGTCCCTTACTTATGTGGTGCTGCTGTGTTACTTACACCTATCTAACCCCCCCCATAATTACATGGGGACATATGGAAAGAGGTTGTTCTTCTGAAACAGCCCATTCATTAACTTCATATGAAAGAAAATATTTGCTGAAGATTTTATTTATTTACAGAAAATTTCTCTTAAATGTACATACAGAAATAATTGCTATCTTAGGATCTCTGGCTGGATATACACAGTACCATTCAATACAATACAGCAGAAATAAAAGGTAATTTCATTATCGTTGAGACTTGATCAAATGAAATTTCTTTTTAGAGGAATATTGACTATGCAGACATCTCCTGTAGTGTCCTCTATTCCTAGAAGACCTGGAATTAGTGTATCCTGATGCACCTCTCCATCTTAAAGAAGGTTAATGGATGGAAATGAGAACCGCCAACACAGGAGTCCCTTCCATTTACTTGATCAATGTACTCAAGGACACTCCCTTCATCAAGTAATTACACCTCAAGGTCCTTAGTAATATGTAGTGAAAGATGTTACTGAACACTACAATTATCCATCAACAATATATTATTATTCTAACCGTATCAAATTCTATGACACTGCAAGACCTAATTCAAAATAGAGCTTGTATGATGCAATAGGTTTTTAAAGAGAACCAACCAGCAGGATTTTCATATATAAAGGAAAGCTTTTGTTCTGAAATTGGATGTTTTATTTCAGAGATATATGCAAGTAAAGTTACAGTAATGCACTGCTATTTGATTGACAGGTGCAACAGGAAGGGAATATGTGGGTCGGGTCTTGCTATCAATTCCCGCCCCTATCTGTCTGTCTAGTCTTCGTCCCCCTGTCATCGTCATAGACGTTAATTCCGGAGCAGGTAGGCAGAATTAACTGATGTGTGTGGGTGTGCAATCTGATGTGTGTGGGATCTGATGTGTGTGGGATCTGATGTGTGTGGGTGTGCGATCTGATGTGTGTAGGTGTACGATCTGATGTGTGTGGGTGTGCGATCTGATAAGTGTGTGTGATCTGATGTGTGTGTGGGTGTGCAATCTGATGTTTTGTGGGTGTCGATCTGATGTGTGTGGGTGTGCGATCTGATGTGTGTGGGATCTGATGTGTGTAGGTGTACGATCTGATGTTTTGTGGGTGTCGATCTGATGTGTGTGGGTGTGTGATCTGATGTGTGTGGGTGTGTGATCTGATGTGTGTTGATGTGTGTGGGTGTGCGATCTGATGTGTGTGGATGCGATCTGATATGTGTGAGTGCGATCTGATGTGTGTGTGTGTAATGTGATGTGTGTGGGTGTGCGATCTGATGTGTGTGGGTGCGATCTGATGTGTGTGGGTGTAATGTGATGTGGGTGGGTGCAATCGGATGTGTGTGTGTGATCTGATGTGTGTGGGTGTGTGATCTGATGTGTGTGGGTGTGTGATCTGATGTGTGTGTGTGTGTAATCTGATGTGTTTGGGTGCGATCTGATGTATATTGGTGTGCGATCTGATGTGTGTGGGTGTGCAATCTGATGTGTGTGGGTGTGCGATCTGATGTGTGTGGGTGTGCGATCTGATGTGTGTGGGTGTGCAATCTGATGTGTGTGTGTGTGCAATCTGATGTGTGTGGGTGTGCGATCTGATGTGTGTGGGTGTGCGATCTGATGTGTGTGGGTGTGCGATCTGATGTGTGTGGGTGTGCGATCTGATGTGTGTGGGTGTGCGATCTGATGTGTGTGGGTGTGCGATCTGATGTGTGTGGGTGTGCGATCTGATGTGTGTGGGTGTGTGATCTGATGTGTGTGGGTGTGTGATCTGATGTGTGTGGGTGTGCGTTCCACTGCAGGTCCTCCCGTTCGGCGTCTGGTGAGTATGATCGCGAGGTCTTCTGTCTTCTCTCTTTTGGGGGTGTCTGCTTTCTATAATAAAGTGTCCTGCAGTATTCTTTAGCTTTGTTAGCTGCATGGACACTTCATTATTGAACTGTGACTAGGGCTTATTTTCAGGGTAGGGCTTATATTTAAACCTTACGCTGAAAATACTGAAAATCCATTTTAGAGCTTATTCTTTTGGGTAGGTCTTATTTTCAGGGAAACATGGTAGTATCTCTATATGGTGCATGTTCAGCAGCAGCATGGAGGACATTATACAGCAGTACTGAGCAGTGTAGCTGTGAATCCCAATTAGCTCCGATCCCAGCAAGGGCTATGGTTCTCTAAATTAAACGCCGCCCAATGCCAGTCTCTTGCCAATAATTTATTTCTCTACCTTTTTAGTATTTCATTGACTTCAACAATAAAATCTCATTCATGCACCATATGTACATTCATAGTACTTTACTCAATGCAGGGAACATGCGAAGTGCCAAAAATCAAGATTGCAATTTCTCAGTGGCCCTCACTTTCCATGAATACATTCCAATTGTAAACAATGCAATAAGTATCGTAGCACCACGACACACACTGATTTACAATATATACATATTGGATTAGCTCTGGCATTTCTAAATTGTGTGCGCAACACTTTATACATTAAGTTGCCTATTTCTTTTTGTTATATCTTTCAGCCGAATGATCATTTAATCACAGCAATGAGACCCAGTGTCGTCAGGAGTAAGCATAGTGTAAAATGACATGAATATCTACACAGCATATCTGTTACACACCATTATAGGAGGGTGGTCTAGGTGGTCATGTTCCTGCCCCTGGAGACACCAATTGCCTCAATGTGTTGTCTTATATTGTGATGTAGAGTGTGATAAGCAATGTTATGTGAGGTAAGGCATATGGCACGATAGGTACGGGGAAGTACCAAACGAATGGCAAAAGGGAAGGGAAACCCTGTGTCTAGGGAAGGGGAAGATGGTGACCCCTGACCAAACCTACTGCTGGTTCCTGGGGTCCCTCACCACCCTAGATAGGTTCTGCACCTATGCGCCGAGCCGGATACCTGACTGTGATATAGGTTCTAGGTAGGGAGCAGATGGGATGAGCACTTAGTCAACCCCACTAAGCTCTAAAGAACAGACAGGGAATATTCGCAGGGGAAAGTAAACTAATAAATTATCTCCAGATGACTTAGGGAGAGGAACTGTAACAGCTACAAAGTTTCTCCAGATGAATGCAAGCCGATTACTTGTACTCAAGACCTGTAAAGGGTTTTTAAACCTATCGCCAGCAGAGAGCAAGGGGGGAATGAGAGTATTTCAAGAAAGAAAGGGGAGTGCTGATGATTAACAGCTGAAAAAGTGAGGAAATCTGCAGGGTCCTAAAGAGAAACAGGAAAAAAGGGAAAGTCAGACAGCAGCTTGTGTAGCCAAATGCTGCGACCTTCTACAGCCAGACGCTACAGGACTGTCTGTCAAGCGTGACACACCTGTGACAGCATAGTAATGTATTAATCAGGTGTAGTGTAATACATAGATGTAGCAGTGTTCGTAATGTGTAAGGAAAGTAACGGAAGCTGCTTAGGAATGTTCTAAAGGATATAATTCATTGTATAAGAAAGGATGAACTGCTCAGCAACCTGATGATTTCAGGGGCAGAAAAAGTTGTGTGGGACTAGACCGCAGTGGGGAGGGATTCATTCTTAGGGTAAGAGACTGGTTCCACTTTCACAAGGGAAATATGGAATGACAAAAGTTTAGTTTGAACGTGCAGGTCAGCTAAGTCATCAAGGTCTCACTTAGTGGGTGACTCGTGGCAATCACAGTTAAGACTGGGGTGAGACAGTGAAATCTGAGGAAATGGACGGACTAACGGAAGGTGGCTGAGATTCAGAGTGATGGTCAGCATCGAGACCTAGAACTGAAAGAAATGGAGCGACCTCTATAGAGACAAAAAGGATGCTTAGCATAAGGCCCGGTGTAGCTTACAGCTCAGTTGGAACGGTCTGAAACGGGAACGTACATGAAACGACTAAGTAGTCCCGGGTGGCAGATCCGAAAGCATTGGAGAATCCCTGTTGGTCGGAAGACGCGGAAATGCGGGTGGGTTTGAATGAGTTTCACATATGGTACTGTGGTTCTAGACTAGGAGGAGATAGAAGGACTGGAAGCATCACAGAAAGTAACGGCCGAAGAGATGGAGAAGGAAATATGTCCAATGGTGCCTTGTACTTTAGAAATTGTGCTTAAAGAGATTGGTCACTACTTTAACATTGATGACCTATGCTTAGGATATGTCATCAATGTTTGATTGGTCTGACACCCTGCACCCCTGCTGATCAGCTGTTCTCAGTGCCACACTCTGTGCTGTCTTCACTGCGAATTAATCCAGGTTTGCCAGAATCAACAGCGACAAGCAGCCTGCAAAAAGGTATGACCTGCACCACACAAGGTCAGAAAACCAACCAGGACCACAACCCCCTGTGGGATGCTGGGGTGAACGAGGACTATGCCTCACCTGTGGCTGCTGTCCTGTGCACCCTCAAATCATAACACAGTATATCTGCATCTGTTTATAGATTTAGATGAACAGTGGGACATGTGGGTGTTATATGTGTAACAAAGTCCAACGTGGTGTAAATAATCCTGTGCACTATATGTCCTATTGGGGGCCTCTATGTTGGAGAAACAGGACAGAGACTGAGAGGAAGGATGAGATCTCACCGCCACACAATTACAGACAAAAAAATCCATTTACCTGTGGCCAAACATTTCTGTGCTCCAGGACACAACATAAACCATATGAAAATTGTCATATTAAAAGGCAACTTCAGATCACAGAGCCATCGCAGGGTCTGGGAATACAAATTCATTAAAATGCTTAACTCTGTGGACACAGGACTCGAACCTATCAGGAGGATTTATGGCCCATTACAAAATCTGAGGAGTCTATTCCAGAGACTCACCAGACCTCTGATCCTACATGGATATTGGGACAATAAAAATCTCACACAACTAATCAAAGCTAATTAAGGATTCACTTTCTAAGCTCACTGTTTATTTAAATGTCTTTTATTATGCCATCCCTCTGCTCTGTTTTTGCATATATTTGTGTTTCTTCAGATATTTTGTCATACCATGCCTGATGAAGGGACCTGAGATGTCTCGAAAGCTTGCTTTGTAACATCACTTTATTTTATTTTAGTTAGCCATTAAAAGGTATCACAATATTATAATTTTGTTCCTCTCACTGAGAACATTCAATAATGTGTAAGAAAAGCACCTTATTATGGTCATCTAAATACATTGTTGGGTAACGGGTTTGGAATTAGAAAAAAAGGATGTAATTTATTATTAGAAATTGCGCCACTCCTGTTAATAGGCTGTATCTGGTATTGCAGTTTGGCCACATTCACTTTATCAGGCCATTTCTGCAGTACCAGATACAATCCAGGGATAAGTATAATGGCGTTTCTGGGGAAAATAAATCTGTATTCTCAAACAATGGAAATAAATTATTCTCAACTTTTCACCTTAATTGCTTAGCAATAGTTTTAAAGTCATATATTCTGTATTTATAGCAGTGGGAAACGTGTTAGCTAAATGTTCGTCTTAACTTTGCTCCATCTAAAAGCTTCTATTATGCCCATGTGTGATGCAAATGACTCGCAGATAGATGGAGTGCACTTCTGCATTGATTGTGCCTGCAAATTGTGCAGCAGTAATGAGGAGCGCCCGGTCAGGTCATTAGAATGATGGTGACAGGAGGGGAGACAAGTGACTGTCACCTGACAGCATGACTGACACGTCTGCTCTTTCTGTATCCATTGTAGTGATTTACCAGCCGCCTGCTGTTAATCATTCATTATGTGAGGACATGGCAGGGAATTCATGAATTCCTCCAGTAGTTCACGTATAAATAAGAAATAGAACAAACAAAGCAAATATGTAGCATCCACCACTGATCTGTGCACAGCTTGTGTTACATGGGTCCTCCTCAGATGCAAATCACAAGCTTATGCCCTTTGTAAGTAGATCTTATACTATACAGTAAAGGGGGCTTTACACGCTGCGACATCGCTAATGCGGAGTCGTTGGGGTCACGGAATTTGTGACGCATATGTGAAGCCCCGCAGGTGTTGTGTCGGTGCATACCTTCAGGGACTCCACGTAGCTGGTGCTGGTCACAGGTAGGGAATCTTCGGTTTTGATCGTGACGCCACTCTCAGTATTGCGGCCAGTAGGGACCGCCACTGCAGGTTGAGGGTCGCCTGGGGCTGATGGTATGTGCAGTTAGTTGGAATAGCCTCCTGAGAGTGAGGCAAGCCCCAGGGCCCGATGTAGGTGCGTAGTACCACAAGTCGCAGAATGACCACACAGGCAGGATGTCTTTCAGGGTTTTTACTCACTTCAGGTGGCAGGGTGAGTAACCCGGGCGTAGCTGAGATGAACCAGGTAGGAACCAGGTATCCTTCAGGCTGACTTTACGAGGGTGACTACTGACTCGCCTTCCTTAGCCCTTGGTGGTTTGGGGTGACCCCGACTTTTAGTCCCTATGGGGGTCACCCAGGGAAGATGCTGAAGCCTCTCTCCCCTTCGTTTGCCGTGTGCTTGTTCCCCGGACCAGGCCACTCCAGCCTCTTGCCTCCTATGACCTATGGGCCCTAACTTGCGGTTACGTGGCTGCGGCTTTTGTAGTGTTGTGGTGTGGGCTTTAAGAGCCCCACACCGGCAGGTTTAGCAGGGAAAGGTGAATCTATCCTCGCTTCGGGATCTGCCGCCCGGTTGGGCCTGGTGCTCTCTAGCAGTCTCCTTACTTCCCACTCCGTTGCACTCTCTAGCTGAAGCTGGCTTTCAGGCAGAACTCCTAGTTGACCGTTCTCCCCCGTCAATAGCCACTGCGCGGGCGCTGTTAGACAGCAACAGCCCCACAGGTCTGCTCCTCACTGAGCCCTATGGAGTTCTGCTCTAACTGACTCACTGCTCCTCCTCTCCTGTTCTTGCCTACGCCACCTAGCAACCAGACTCTCTTACCACACCCCTTGAGAGGAGATGGAGGCTCTACCCCCTCCACTATTCCAGTGAAGGTGAAGGCTTGCCCCCTCCTGGGATCCCCAGGGGTCCTCTCATGGGTACATGTGTGAGACCTGGTCACTATGCGCCTGTGTTCCACACCCCAGTCAGCCATCTGGATTACCTGTATTGTACTGTCCCCAGCATGGGTGCAGTACTCAGTGGTGCCTGACCAGGTCAGGGGCGCCACATTCCCCCTTAGTTATCACCAGCACGTCCTCGGGCTGCAAGACAACATTTTAAAATGCATAAAACATTAAAACATGTAAAACATTTTAAAAGCACCAGGTACCATACATCACCACCCTCCACCCACAAGTCCGTTAACCCACCCAAAACCCTCTCACGTTGGCCGCAGCTTCAGCCACTTCTGGCAGGATGTAGAGGCGGCTTTCATGGGCTGGTGGTTTTCAGGGTATACCTGGCCTGGTGGATCCGCGCCTTCAGCCTCTTCTGGCAGGATGCAGAGGCGGCCTCCACAGGTGGTGCTGACCAGGTACCCTCTTTGTGGTGGTGAGCCAAGGCCCCATAAACAGGCGTGCTCTCTGGTCGCAGGTGAGCCAAGGCCCTTTTCTACGGACGGGCCCCCTGGTTGCAGACGAGCCAAGCCCCTAAACAGGCTGACTCTGGTGGCGGTGGTGCCCTCTGGTGTAACTATTTACACTGCGAGAGTTTGTGGCTATAGCCAGTTCATAGCCTTAAGGTTTATGGTTTTTCTCACAATAGTTTTTGTGGGCACATTACTTGAACTTTAAAACGTTGCAAAACAAACTTTTCAAAACTTTAACTTCTGTACTTCTTTCTTTACTTTACTCCTCTTTTTCACTAGGGCGAGGGCACGTTGGGCACTGGCACCTGTGACTTTCCTGCTCTTTGTCTCTGTCTTCATCTGTGGTTGCCTCATCTATAGGTTCTGTGTCTTTCCTTTCTTGGTCTGCATCTGATTCCTTTTCTGTATCTGTTTCTTTATCTCTGTCTTGTCTTTCTTGTCTTTCTTGTCTTTCTTGTCTTTCTTGTCTTTCTTGTGGCATGGGATGGCTGTAGGGTTTGCTGGTACGTAAGGCTACATCAAGTGCGTACAATCCCCTTTCACCTTGGTGCATGGTAAACTGTACCGAATCTCCCATTTTCAGATTTCTGCCAGGGTGTCCTCTAGGCAGGTGTGCGCTGACATCTCTCCTGTTAACAAATATTCCCTTTTTGATGCCAGGTGCTACAATAAATCCATAGCCGCTTCTCAGATTAAAGTCTTCCACTACGCCATAACACAGGGGTCCTCTAGCCTGGCTTTTGGCCCTTCTCAGGGACCGTTTCTCCTGTAGGTCTCTGGCGGTGACTTCCTTCTGCTCTGGAGACTGTGGGGCTGGAGCACACTGTGTTCTGTGGCGCCGTGTCTTGCGGGCTGGGTTCTGTAGAGGGCAGCTCACAAACTCCCAGGTGAGGTCTTGGGGCTGATCTTCGTCAGCAGACGGTGTCAGGTCTTCCTCATCCCAGCGGGAGTATGGCAGCATTTCCGGCTCTGAATACACATCTGCTGCGGGTGGCACTGGAGTCGGAGTCAACCCTTCTGCTTCCTGGCCTCCTCTCCCCCTTAGTTCTTCTTGGCACTCCGGCTGTGGCAGTGCTGGGGATGGATGCTCTTCAGCCGGCCCAGGTGGGGGACTCTTTGGTGTAGCTGCTGCAGGAGTTATCAGGAGACTCTTTGGGGTATGCGGAGGGGGTATGTACTGGCTCACCAACCATTGTGGAAATTTGGCCTCCATGTCAGCCCTCATCTGCCAATATGCAGGGTCTTCACCCACCGTGGGCTGCCTATCAGGGACCTCTGTGGACCGGGGAGCGGTGTCTGCTCTGGCCTTACAGGCCGGGGTAAATGATGAGGTAGTCTTTTCTTGGCGGGCCGCGCCCTGTATGGCGGCGGCCTGGTCTTGGCGGGCCGCGCCCTGTATGGCGACGGCCTGGTCTTGGCGGGCCGCGCCCTGTATGGCGGCGGCCTGGTCTTGGCGGGCCGCGCCCTGTATGGCGGCGGCCTGGTCCAGCATCGCGGTTGCAGCTTGCGTTGCAGTGGGCATCACCACTGCGGCCGGTTCTTGGCGGGCCGGACTGGGCATTGCAGCCGCGGTCTCAATTAGCGTCGCAGCCTCGATGGGGTCCGTGCAGGCTGAGCCGGGCGTCGCTGCAGTGACCGTAGCTTGGCGGGCCGCACCCGGCGGGGCTGCGGCCTGGTTCAGCATATCACTTGCGGCGCGGACGAGCGTCGCTGCTGCGTTGGGGTCTTGGCGGACCGGGTTCAGCAGGGTGGCAGCCTGGGTCAGCGTCACACCTGCAGCACGGATGAGCACTGCCGTGGTGGTCGGAGCCCTGCGGGACAGGCGGGGCATGGCTGCAGCAGCCTGGATTTGGCGGGCCGCTTCTAGCGTGGCTGCGGCCTGGTCCAGCGTCGCCGCGCCGGGCGCCTCTTCTGGGACCGCGGGCGTGGCAGCAGGGGTCGGGGCACTTGCGCTGGCCGGGGCATCTCTGGACTCACCCACCGGTAGCAGCATCGGGGTCTGCGTCGTCGCCGCTCGGTCTGGCAGGCGTCGCGCGGCTCCCTCCTCGTAGGTCCGTACCGCCGCAGCCATCTCCAGGAGCTCCGTGCGTTCTTCTCTGATCTGCTCTATGACCCGGGTCTCCAGTCGGTCACAGAACTGGGCCAGCTCCCGATACCACCAGGCAGCGGAGCCTGGTTCTGGGTTCCTGCGGTCAGACGCCATTTCTTCTGCGCCGTCTTCTGCACGATCTCCCAGCAGTGGACTCTTCGCTGCCTCCTGTAACAAGCTGTCCAGTTTCTGCTCTGCCTCTTTCAGCAGCTCCTCTCCCAGCAGCAGGCTTGTGGCTCCCTTTCTGTTCCGCCGTTTCTCGACGCTTCCGCTTTCTTCATCAGCGAGGTCAGGACTCTGCAGGGGATCTCTGGGTAGCCACACCTCTTCGTGGGCGGTAACTTCTTCCAGCGCGGGCTGCTGTTGTTTTTCAGCGCGCTTTTCATGGTGGCAATATGGCGGCGCTTCCAATTTTTCAAGCGGACCGCCCAGGCACATGGTCACCTGTCTGGACAGGTCTAGTCCTTATCCTGTTCGTGACGCCAGATGTGAAGCCCCGCAGGTGTTGTGTCGGTGCATACCTTCAGGGACTCCACGTAGCTGGTGCTGGTCACAGGTAGGGAATCTTCGGTTTTGATCGTGACGCCACTCTCAGTATTGCGGCCAGTAGGGACCGCCACTGCAGGTTGAGGGTCGCCTGGGGCTGATGGTATGTGCAGTTAGTTGGAATAGCCTCCTGAGAGTGAGGCAAGCCCCAGGGCCCGATGTAGGTGCGTAGTACCACAAGTCGCAGAATGACCACACAGGCAGGATGTCTTTCAGGGTTTTTACTCACTTCAGGTGGCAGGGTGAGTAACCCGGGCGTAGCTGAGATGAACCAGGTAGGAACCAGGTATCCTTCAGGCTGACTTTACGAGGGTGACTACTGACTCGCCTTCCTTAGCCCTTGGTGGTTTGGGGTGACCCCGACTTTTAGTCCCTATGGGGGTCACCCAGGGAAGATGCTGAAGCCTCTCTCCCCTTCGTTTGCCGTGTGCTTGTTCCCCGGACCAGGCCACTCCAGCCTCTTGCCTCCTATGACCTATGGGCCCTAACTTGCGGTTACGTGGCTGCGGCTTTTGTAGTGTTGTGGTGTGGGCTTTAAGAGCCCCACACCGGCAGGTTTAGCAGGGAAAGGTGAATCTATCCTCGCTTCGGGATCTGCCGCCCGGTTGGGCCTGGTGCTCTCTAGCAGTCTCCTTACTTCCCACTCCGTTGCACTCTCTAGCTGAAGCTGGCTTTCAGGCAGCACTCCTAGTTGACCGTTCTCCCCCGTCAATAGCCACTGCGCGGGCGCTGTTAGACAGCAACAGCCCCACAGGTCTGCTCCTCACTGAGCCCTATGGAGTTCTGCTCTAACTGACTCACTGCTCCTCCTCTCCTGTTCTTGCCTACGCCACCTAGCAACCAGACTCTCTTACCACACCCCTTGAGAGGAGATGGAGGCTCTACCCCCTCCACTATTCCAGTGAAGGTGAAGGCTTGCCCCCTCCTGGGATCCCCAGGGGTCCTCTCATGGGTACATGTGTGAGACCTGGTCACTATGCGCCTGTGTTCCACACCCCAGTCAGCCATCTGGATTACCTGTATTGTACTGTCCCCAGCATGGGTGCAGTACTCAGTGGTGCCTGACCAGGTCAGGGGCGCCACACATATCCGGCCGCATTAGCGATGTTGCTGCGTGTGACACCGATGAGCGATTTTGCATCGTTGCAAAAACGTGCAAAATCGCTCATCGGTGACATGGGGGTCCATTCTCGATTATCGTTACTGCAGCAGTAACGATGTAGTTCGTCGTTCCTGCGGCAGCACACATCGCTATGTGTGACGCCGCAGGAACGAGGAACCTCTCCTTACCTGCCTCCCGGCCGCTATGAGGAAGGAAGGAGGTGGGCGGCATATTCCGGCCACTCATCTCCGCCCCTCCGCTTCTATTGGGCGGCCGCTCAGTGACGTCGCCGTGACGCCGCACGGACCGCCCCCTTAGAAAGGAGGCGGTTCGCCGGTCACAGCGACGTCGCCGGGCAGGTAAGTATGTGTGACGGGTCTGCGCGATGTTGTGTGGCACGGGCAGCGATTTGCCCGTGTCACACAACAGATGGGGGCGGGTACCCACGCTAGCGATATCGGGACCGATATTGCAGCGTGTAAAGTAGCCTTTATAGCGAGGGTGTATCATTATACTTAGTTTTTTTGCCATGACTTCAGATTTTGGATATTTTAGTAAAAAAAAAATAAAAATTACAGGGAAAAAGTATGCAGATGTGACTGTATCCCAGTGATCACTGTTATCCGGGGATACGTCCTCTGCAAAGGGATTCCACTCTATTCCAAGGAAAGTGAGGCAGCGCTCAGTCTTCAGGTGATAAAAACTGACTTTTCTTTATTAACTCAGTGTTAATTTGACATTTGGGTTCCTAAAACAATTCTAAGCCTTACTCAAGCTGTTGCACCTATCTAAAGATGGTGCTCAGTAGCACTCCTTACTTTTTAATGTCTCCTTCACACGCAAACGTGGTGAAGGTGAGTATGTTTGTCCGAGAGTGTGTGTGCTCTGTGTGCTGTCCCTGTGCTATCTGTGTGACATCCAGATAGCACAGGGACAGCATGTACTTGTATACTTACCTATCTCCAGCACGGCTGAGTGAGGTGAATATTCATGAGGATAATGAGTGGGACCGGAAGCAAGTAACAGCAGCACCAGAGACAGGTAAGTATAAAAATTCTTTATTTTTATGTGATGTGTGTTTTCTCCAGTACGTGTCACACGGATCACATCACTGTATATGTCCTTGTTCGTAAAAGGTTTAATTTCACACAAAATCCCCAAAATAGGCCTGACAAAATTGTTGTCACTTTTCCAGAATTGTGGATAAACAATTTTGTTTTAAGCATGTGATGTGCATTCATACTTACCTGACAAATTAGAGGTGTGGGCAATATGAAAATCACACCTGAAACTAGATAAAAAAAGGGAGAAGTTGGCTCAGTCTTTGCATTTTGTGTCTGTGTGTGCCACATGAAGCAGGGAGAAGAGAAAGAGAAGTTAACTATCTGAGAATCAAAATCTAAAGGTTACAAGTCCATCTCCAGAGATATTGATGTTCCTTTGTCCATGGTGCACAACATAAGGCGTTTACAACTCACCGCACTGTACATAATCTCCCAGGACGTGGATGGCATAGTAAAATTGCTGAAAGGTTACAACGCAGGATAGTCCAGATGGTGGATAAGGAGACCCAATCAAGTTCCAAAGAAATTCAATCTGTCCTGCAGGCTCAGAGTGCATCAGTGTCAGTGCGAACTATCTGTCCACATTTGAATTACATGAAACACCATGGCAGGAGACTCAGGACCCCACTGATCCCACATAGACATATAAAAGCTAGACTGCAGTTTCCCAAAATTTATGTGAGTAAGCCGAATCCTTGCTCCGAAAGCATCTTGTGGACAGATTAGACCAATATAGAGCTTTTTGGTAAAGCAAATCATTCTATCATTTACTGAAAATGAAATGAGGCCTACAAAGAAAAGACCATAGTACCTACAGACAAGCATGCTGGAAGGTCAAGATGTTTTGGGGTTGTTTTTGTGCCTCAGGTACTGGGTGCTTTGACCGTACAAGGTATCATGAAATCTCAAGATTATCAAAGGAATTTGGGTTCAATGTTCTGCCCAGTGTCAGACATCTGGGTTTGTGTCCTAGAGCATGGATGTCCAGCAGAGTAATAACCCCAAACATACTTCAAAAAGCTCCCAGAAATGAATGGAAAGAAAGCACTGGAGAGTTCTGAAGTGGCAGCAATGAGTCTGGATTTAAATCCCATTGACACCTGTGGAGAAATCTTAAAAATGCTGCTTGGAGAAGACGCCTTCAAATATGAGAGACCTAAAGCAGTTTATAAAGAAGAGTCCAAAATTCCAGGTGAGAGGAGGAAGAAGCTTCTGATAGTTATAGGAAACGATTGATTGCAGTTATTTTTTTCCAAAGGCTATGCAACGAAATATTAAGTTGAGGGGGGCCAGCAATTTTTTGGAGTTTTGTGTGTCATTATATCCAATTGGCCTTTGTTTTTCTCTTTGGTTTGTGTTTGTTCCAATACACACAAAGCAATAAATACATGTATAGCAAAACCTGGTGCCAACACTTTAGGCTGTGACTATATACAGCTCTGGCAAAAATTAAGAGACCACTTCCAAATTTTCAGTTTTTCAGATTTTTCTCTTTATAGGTATATTTTTGAGTAAAATGTAAATTGTTCTTTTATTCTATAAACTACTGAGACCACGTCTCCAAATTTCCAAGCAAAAAATTTTGTATATATTTTCTGATAATGAGAAATGGTCAAAATAACAAAAAAATGCATTGCTTTCAGACCTCAAATAATGAATCAAGCTGCATACAAGGTTATCCTGGAAAAACAGTTGCTTCCTTCTTCTTCTTCTAGGCAATGTTCCCCAACTCTGAGGACTGTTTTTTCCAGCAGCACAATGCTCCATGCCACACAGCTAGGTCAATCAATGTGTGGATGAAGGACCCCCACATCAAAACCCTGTCATGGCCAGCCCAATCTCCAGAACCTGAACCCCATTGAAAACCTCCGGAATGTAATCAAGAGGAAGATGGATAGTCAAAAGCCATCAAACAAAGAAGAACTGCTTATATTTTTGTGCCAGGAGTGGCATAAGGTCAACCAAAAGCAGTGTGAACGACTGGTGGAAAGCAGCCAAGACGCATGAAAGCTGGGATTAAAACTCATTGCACAAAATATTGATTTTTGAACTCTTCCTGCGATAAGACATTATTAGTATTGTTGTTTCTACATGATTATGAACTTGTTTTCTTTGCATTATTTGAGGTCTTAAAGCAATGCATTGTTTTGTTATTTTGACCATTTCTCATTTTTAGAACATAAATACAAAATGTATTGTTTGGGAATTCGGAGACGTTGTCAGTAGATTATAGAATAAAAGAACAATTTACATTTTACTCAAGAATATACCTATAAAGAGAAATGTCAGAAAAACTGAAGATTTGGAAGTGGTCTCTTAATTTTTCCCAAATATATTATATATATATATATATATATATATATATTCTGTAGCATAGGAAACGAAATGGTTCTGTAAATGATTAATAGCTGATGATTAAAAATACAGATTGTACACACATGAGTAATGAGAAAAAAAATCGTCTGACTTTTGTGGCTGAAAATTGGACTGATTTCTTTATACGCTCTGGTAACGCTAACCTAAGGTATATTTACTATTCAGGAGCGGGGGAATGGTGGGTGACCAAAATGAGCCTTATCGAAATTTCTAAAACAACCCACATAGGTCAGAATAGAATTGAATGAGTACAATTAAAAAAAATACAAGTTTTATGCAATTAAAGTTTATTTTCTAGATAAATAAATCTGTCTCAGACTTTCTAATATACTTTGTGTTATGTCATGAGTATATACTAGCTTGTGTTTATCAAAGAAGTGGATACAGTTTTACTTAAGGCGGCGTCACACGCTACAATATATCGGGCGATATGTCGTCGGGGTTACTCCGTTAGTGACGCACATCCGGCATCGCTTGACATATCGTAGCGTGTGACAGCTACGAGCGACTGTGAACGAGCAAAAATACTCACCTTATCGTTGCTCGTTGACACGTCGCTCATTTTCATAAAATCGTTCCTCCTTCTGCGCGCCGGTTGTTCGTCGTTCCCGAGGCAGCACACGTCGCCCTGTGTGACACCTCGGGAACGACGAACACAGCTTACCTGTGCGGAAGGAAGGAGGTGGCCGGGATGTTACGCCCCGCTCATCTCCGCCCCTCCACTTCTATTCACCGGCCGCTGTGTGACGTTGCTGTGACGCCGAACGTCCCTCCCCCTTCAGGAAGAGGATGTTCGCCGCCCACAGCGAGGTCGCCCGGGAGGTAAGTGCGTGTGACGGGGGGTTTAACGACTTTGTGAGCCACGGGCAACAAATTGTCCGTGACGCACAAACGACGGGGGCGGGTGCGATCGCTCATGCGATCGCACAATATATCGGCGCGTGTGACGCCGCCTTTAGTCTAGACAATGCTCTGTGAGCTAAAAAGCATTGATTCCAAACTGATACATTGCAGCAAACTAGTGAAGGTTTGTTCAGCTTTGGATACATGCAGCTAGGAGGGTGTAGTGTAAGAACAGCAATATTTCTCCGTCTTCTAGCTCTTGGATCTACTCCAGTCATGCACACCTGCATCTGAGAGTGTTCACTGCTAATAAAGCAGCTGTATGATGATTATTGTGGGGGGATGGGTTTACATTAGGAAGCTAGAAGAATATGTTTTATTATTATTATTATTATTATTATTAGTGTTGCATTTGTTTCAATCATATGCAACCAAACACCCAGTGTAGACCTTTGTCATCAACTAATGTCCTCACATCAAACAACTATAAGCACATGCAGCCATGTGGATGGATTTCTCCTCCAAAAACTGTATGTAGCCAAACAGCACTATCCCTAAAGGCAGAGTATGTATTTAATTTGCACAAAATCCGCTCAGGGATAGAATTTCTACTAAATATATTCAATAAATGTCCACCATATCCACTGGCCAGATCAGCTAATTTATTTACACCATTTATATACCATCCCAGAGGACAATTTTACTGGCTGAGAAATGCTGGAATAATGACCCCAAGTCTGCAAGCTGCACCCCATAACCCAAAGGATGTGATTTCATCAGGCATATTAGGCCTAAGCCACACGGCGAGAAAAACAGTGCGAGTGGAGTGCGATAAAACATCGCATTCCCCTCGGACCAGTTGTAGCCTGTGTGTCAGCGCACATGAGCGATTATTTTCTCAGCCCTAATCGGACCGAGAAATAATCGCAGCATGCTGCGATTGTAATGCGAGACTCTTTCTCTCGCACCCATTCAAGTGAATGGGGCGAGAGAAAAATCGCACTGCACTCGCAGTACATCGGTGTACCGCTAGTGCAGTGCGAGAATGGCTATAGCCGGCTATGCAGAGAAATCCCTCCCTCCCCTCCTGAGTGCCGGCCCGCCCCCCGCAGCTGAGGTCTGCTCGCATGAACGGACCTCAGTTGCAAGGACACACGCATGACACTCGGCTCTGCTGTACTGCCAGTGTGAGCCGAGTGTCATGCAAGGGAATCGCAGTAGTCCCCGTGTGGCCCCAGCCTTAATGGGAGAGTGTGCTCGACAATGCTTGATACTCAATCGAATATCCCTCAGACTCAAGCACCATGCTCGAGTCCCCGCCCTGCATGTTTCACAGCTGTTTTTTTTAACTGCTGTTTTTCAACCAATAATCATGTGGGGATTGCCTGCGAATCATGGTAATGCCATAGCCATATTGGCTACTGGAATTATTGTGATTTGCCGTACACATTTCAATCTAACAGGTTAACAAGCGCAGGTGGATCTCTGATCCACCCACGCCTGTAAAGCCCGCTTTACACACTACAATAAATCTTATGATGTGTCGGCGGGGTCACGTCGTAAGTGACGCACATCCGGCATCGTAAGTATGATTGTAGCGTGTAAAACCTCTGTGCAATTGCGATTGAACGAAAATCCGTTCATCGTATGCACGTCGTTCATTCCTCAAAAAATGAACGTGAGGTTGTGCAATGTTCCCGAGGCAGCACACATCGCAGTGTGTGACACCCCGGGAACATTGAACGACAGCTTACCTCCGTCCGCGGCTCCCGCCGACAATGCGGAAGGAAGGAGGTGGGCGGGATGTTTACATCCCGCTCATCTCCGCCCCTCCGCTTCTATTGGCCGGCTGCCGCGTGACGTTGATGTGACGCCGAATGACCCTCCCACTCCAGGAAGTGGACGTTCGCCGCCCAGATCGAGGTCGTATGGCAGGTAAGTACGTGTGATGGGGTGAATCGTCTGTGCGGCACGTTCAACAAATTGAACGTGCCACACATACGATGGGGGCGTTGCAAATCGCATACGATATTGTATGCGAAATTGCAACGCGTAAAGCAGGCTTTAGCTGCACATATCAGATCAGCAGACATGTGCTGGGAATAATGCAAGCTTGCCACATGAGCCCCTAATAAAGGACCATACACGCTGGTTGTAAAGGTGATCAACTGCTTTTTTCTCAGGCTGAGATGCAGCTTGCAACAGCAGCAACCTTCTTGTATACTGTTCCCACTAAGTTTAGTACTGGCTATATGTCTTAAGCTGGTAGCTCCCTCTAGTGGTGGCTGTATTCAGTCACAAATACATTATTTATCAAGTCGGAAATCTTTTCACTGCAACATTTTTTTTACCTACAAATGATGGCCATTAACATTAATGAATTAATGTATATACATGTATAGGTAATCTCTGAGAGGGGAAGAGGCCACTTTTGAGTTTTCCCTGGGGCTCTGCGATTCATGTACATGTCACTAATTGATTTCTAGATTTATTCTAATGTCAGACACCACCTAAAAGGCATATCGAAAAATAAATATTTCATTGGAAGACGTGAGCTGGGACTAGAGATGAGTGAATTTATTTGAGTGGAACTGATTTCTCCTGGAATTCTATAAAAATTCATATTCTCCAGAACACAGAATTTTGCAATTCGCGGAGTGTGAATTCAGCAATACTTTATAGTTGCCAGCTACGGCCGCCATTTTCCTAAACCATAAAAGACCGGCAAAAGGTTTGAAAAAATAAAAAAGAATGTATGAAATTTGGGGTGCATTACTGGTATATAGAATATGGAATATTCTCAGTAAAAATGAAGGTACTTAACGCATAAATTGGCCAATTCATGAGAGCCCACCAGCGTGTCTTTTTTTGATGGGACCCAAACTGTAAAAATTTACCAAACATGCCTCTCATGTGCTGAAAGCCTACAAATTTAATTGTAGGATCCAGTACTAATTTAAAAAAAACATCCTTACACTGATTGGCGTGACTCCACCCAATATGGAGGCAGTCACCACTTCCAATAGTATAGTACAAAAATAAAAAAACAAGGGTCACATGTTGCATTTTTGCAGCATTTCACACAATATGTGGGTTTTTGTTGCAGTTTAACCATGTTTTTATGTGCGTTTTTTTTCTCCTGTTCATTTGAATGGGTGAAAAATTATCAAAAAGCACTTAAAGTATTGACTTGCTATGGATTTAGCATTGCAGATCAAAAAACACAAGGAAAAAAAACAAGCATGTGAATGAGATTTTCAAATCTCATCACTTTGCTGATACTATAAAAACAGCATTTTTTGGTAGAGAAAAACACACCAAAAATGTTAACAAATGCTACATGTGAACATACCCTTCTTCACGACCGAGGATGTACCAGATCATACTAAATCATGAAGTGGTGATCCCCACCGGTTGCTGTGGTGAGCTGGTGGTGATCTCTGCACATGTCTGCTGATTTGAACAGCTGACATGTGTGCCTCGCAGGCTCAGGTGGATCCGCGATCCACCCATGCCTGTTAACCCCTTAAATTGCACTGTCAAAATGTGACGATTTAATGGCCGCAGCAAGTAACGCGCACTTAACCGCCGCCATCAGAGGTCCCATGACGTGATCATGGGGAGCTAATGGTTGCCATGGTAGCACAGGGTCATGTGATGGCTCACCTTCTCTTACAGCCGGCAGAGCAGCAGCTGTAACAGAAGATGAGCATTTCTGCAGATCTGAGCTGTGCAGCTCTTATCAGGAGAAATGAATCAGCGATCAGACTGCTGATACTTATAGTCCTCTAGGGGGAATAGTAAAATAAAAAAAAAGTAAAAAAAAGCCCCAGTGTTAAGATTGTATAGTAAACTTATGAGGGATAAATTGGTAAAAAAAACTGAAAACACTGACCAAGTCGGTTCCTGTGCAGACTAGAGATCTGAGCCCTGCAGTCTACAGTCATTCTTGCATGGACTAGAATGGCCCTATCCTCAGACTAAATAGTGGCAACTCAGGCCTACGCTGCCTGAGCGGCCATTGAGTGTTTCCTAAGAAAATGGAGGACAGAGCAGAGTGCAATATACCTACAGAAAGGAAGAAGGGCTGAGATAGAAAAGGTTCCCAAAGTGAGTAACAACAAACTACGAAATACTAAACAAAGGATAAGATAAATACTGCCAGAGTGTACGCCTCCTACTTTCTGTTAAGAAACAAAAGCTAGATGCAGGGAGAAAAGCATAACAGCAAAGAGATAAACCCTTCGCTGGTCTTTCACTGACTGGCATAAAACAATGGAAGTATGGCTGGACATCCAAGTGAAAATATCACCAGCAGGAAATACCAGCAGAGGGGCACCCAAAAGGTGACTGGACAGACGAGTAAGTAAATGAAAACACCTGTTAACCTAAAAGACCAAAGCAAGGATAACAGATAATAAACAGCCGAGAAAAGGTGTACCTGTTGTGGCTCAGAGGACAATAAGCTGACCACAAAGCACAGGCACAAAGGTTCAAACTCCGACACATAACACTCAGCAGCTTGCTCTCTGGTTCGCTGTGCTGCTTATGATGCTTCTGAGTGCCATGCTGTTCGGAGCATTTCTCCCTAAATGTGTTGACCAGGATCGGGTGATGCACATTGTAACGTGCGCCGCAACATCACAGGCCTGGTCGAGACGGAAGTCCAAGCCAAGAGTGAAACAGGCTAAAGAGTATGTGTGCATCAAGGACAGGTGAAAATAAGAGTTATAGAGGACCGGACAGTGGGCTGCAGGGGCAGCGAGACAGGTGAGTGGGGAGGTGAGTATTATTACTTGTACTTTTTTGCATCCTATGTATATTATGCTCTGGGGTCTGGAGAGGTCACTGTGCACAATAAGGAACATAGAATTCTAATAATACGAGTATATCAATAATCAAATAAACTTTTTATCAGTCACAGGGTTAAACAACGAGCCATTGTAACCTTTCCAGCTTGTATTTTTTGGCAAAGAAGATCTACCAGTGTAACCAGGAAAAATATATATTGGCACTCACATAATAATAGGGGGACCCTGGCCATGACCCACCTTACATATTGCAGCCTCTGGAGACCAGTTGATGGAATTCCAGTCACAGCCCGTAGTCAAAGAACACTCGCGACTGTAGATTCCAATAGAATACTTTGTCGATTAACATGAGAATTGATCAGCGAGTCCGATGATGGCAGAAAGGGGGGTATCGATATCAGTGATGCTGCTTATCTCATGAAATCTCATGAAAATTACAACTCGTGATTATTCGGAAACATTTTAGAAGAAGTATTTTTTTGTTAATTCTTCTTAGTATTATGACTGTTTATTATTATTTTACTATAGTGTTATTTTAAATTGTTTTTTTTATTATTATTATTATTATCAATAATATTTTTTATTATTATATCATCATTGGTATTGTTTATTGTTTGCTTTGATTATTCTTCCTACTGTTGCATGTAATGTTTTTATTGGTATTATTAGTTTATTCATTAATTTTCATAGGGGCTGGGTAAATAATAATAATAATAATAATAATAACAATAATAATAGGAGTAGCAGAAAAATATAATAAAATCTTTATGAGCACCCTAAAAAAATACAGCTTTTGTTTTGAAATTTTGAATGAACCTTTACAGTCTTTTAAAGGTAAAAAACAACTAGAAAGAACACTATACAAGGCCCTTCAATTACAAAAAATATACACAAAATATTTATATTTAATAATTGATTAAACATATTTTTATGTAGATGATAGATAAATCAATATTAGTTTATTTCTATCCTTTTGTAATTTACTGATCTTGTGCATCATTTTCTTATCAGGGTTATTTGAAGGTCTTTTTCTTTAGAGAAACCACCTTGATATTGGTTTCTAAGTTTTTTTTTAACCACTTAGTACTACATGAAAACGGATAACGTTGTCAAAAATATAATTTGCTTTCCATGTGATTTTCTAAATCCGCACTAAAATTAGATTTGGTTGTAATACATTTTCTGTGTGGTTTTCCTTTTTTGTTTCCTTTTCTTCTCACGTCCTTTTGGTCCATCTAGCATAGCAAAGATATAAAATACATGAAAAACAGTATTATTATTAATTATTTGAACTACTTATGCAGTAATGATTTTACCCATAGAAGTCTAGGGGATAAAACCAGTTCATTTGTCATTACTACAGTATAAAAGCATGATGCAGTTTTAAAGGGAACCTGTCACCAGTTTTTTTTCCATATAAACTGTGGCCACCAACAGCGAGCCCTTATATACAGCATTCTAGAAGTATATCTATATAAGTGCCCAAGCCGGTCTGTATAACGTAAAAAAGAGCTTTTATTATTCCCACCTGCATGGCGGTCGGGTTCGATGAGCGTCACCCGGAGCCTCCTCTCTTCTTGCGATCACCGTCTTCCTTTCCTGCTCCATGTGGATGGCGCATCCTACGTCATGCACACAGAGGCCTCCATTGCGCTCCTGTGCATGTGCACTTCTCTCTGCCCTGCTGATGAAAGTATTGTAGTGCACAAGCGCAGGCGGTTTTTGACCTTTCCTTGCACCTGCGCATGCGTACTACAATACTTTGATCAGCAGGGCAGAGAGAAGTGCGCATGCACAGGAGCGCAATGGAGGCCTCTGTGTGGATGACATAGGGCTCATCATCCACATGGAGCAGGAAAAGAGGATGGTGATCGCAAGCAGAGAGGAAGCACTGGATTAAGACCAGCGACACCCAACGGACCAGTAGTTCAGAGTATCTCAATGTGATATAGGAGCTGCTCTCACTGCTCCTCCTCCCCTCTGGGACAATACATCGCACATGAGGGGGCTTGCTCCCTGCTGTTAGTAACTGCCAAGTCCCCCCCCTTTCCCGTTCTAGGAAAGAAGCAGATATTATCAGGGGGCTGGCTGTTACTAATAGCAGGGAGCAGGCTCCCTAATGTGTGATGTTAGGTCCCAGAGGGTAGGGGGAGCACCAAGAGCAGCTTGGGTGTCACACTAAATTACAGGTATTGTAAGACAATAGAACTGCACTGTGCTTCTTAGCTTTATAGTTTATGAGGGTAGGGAAAGTAGTAGAATTTTTTTTATCTCCCCAAAGTACCCCTTTAACTTTAACAATGGACAAAAAAAAAATGAATAAAACAATTGTGGCCTCTCTACAGTTTCCAAACATAGCAAAATATATCTCCCTATATTAAAAAAAATTATCAGCTCTTTTAGCATAAGGATGTTGAGTCATTAAATCACGTCACCCTGTCAGTGTGTAATTAGCTTGTAAAAGGTAATTGTAGTCTTTCCCAATGACCTAAAAGACTAAGATGAGTGTTAAGTAATCAATGCATCATTATTGCTGCCATTTTAAGACTAAAATCTAATTAAAAAATAACGAAGTCTCCGACTTGCAGAACCGGAAAGTTGGTTACGTGCTAATTTAGGGTGTGTCGGTAAAGCGAAGGCATCACTTATTACACAAGGGACGGACCTGTCAGTCAGATGCTCATAAATCCTAACAGAGGATTTGTGAAAAGTGCAGAAGATTAGAAGGTAAAGGCTGCCATCTTCCACTAGTGGATGAAATATTTAGCTCAAGGTAATTGAGAGGTAAGACAGTAATCCTTGGTTTAGAGGAAAGTCAAAGTTTTGCATTGATGGCTCTGAAGACTGGCGGAAGCAGGATCAAACCTATAATTAGCCATAACTCAGACATTAGTACCTTCTTTTTCTGTTGTCGACACAATTTTAGGGTTTTTTTGCAATTATTTGTTTAAAACATTTCAGTGGCTGGACAACCCCTTTAATAAACCTCTTAGGCTGTCTTGTGATATTGCCTTTAAGGGCTTTATTATGCAGAGCATTGCTGTACTTACTGTTAGTGCTGCCCGAGGCACCGATACTGAATACTCCCAGGTTAAATCAATTATGATCACATGTCAATGCGCTACACTAATTTTAGGGTTAAAATAATATCTGGTGTGATCTGACCATGTCATGAACCTGTGCAAATATCTGCATATGTGGCTAATATCCTCCCCAAGGGGGTTGTGCCATGCAGATTCAGGCATTATTTAGCAAGGTCTTTTTGATATACAAGTGTAAGGGGGCATACAGCAGAAGATACAGTACAATGAAGTGGAATCTCACAGTGACTGTCGGGGAACATCACAATCTACTGGCCAAAGGAGGTAATAAGAATTAACAGGAACTAAACACTGAAAGTGTGTTTCTTCTGGGGAAGAGTTTGGAGGTGACACTGGGTCAGCTGATACAGTACAGACCAAAAGTTTGGACATACCTTCTCATTCAATGGGTTTCCTTTATTTTCATGACTCTGAAAATTGTAGATTCACATTGAAGGCATCAAAACTATGAATTAAAACATGTGGAATGACATACTTAAAAAAGTGTGAAACAACTGAAAATATGTCTTATATTCTAGGTTCTTCAAAGTAGCCACTCTTTGCTTTCATTACTACTTTGCACACTCTTGGCATTCTCTTGATGAGCTTCAAGAGGTAGTCACCGGAAATGGTCTTCCAACAGTCTTGAAGGAGTTCCCAGAGATGCTTAGCACTTGTTGGTCCTTTTGCCTTCACTCTGCTGTCTAGCTCACCCCAAACCATCTCGACTGGGTTCAGGTCCGGTGACTGTGGAGGCCAGGTCATCTGGCGTAGCACCCCATCACTCTCCTTCTTAGTCAAATAGCCCTTACACAGCCTGGAGGTGTGTTTGGGGTCATTGTCCTGTTATAAAATAAATGATGGTCCATCTAAACGCAAACCGGAGTGAATAGCATGCCGCTGAAAGATGCTGTGGTAGCCATGCTGGTTTTGTATGCCTTCAATTTTGAATAAATCCCCAACAGTGTCACCAACAAAGCACCCTCACACCATCACACCTCCTCCTCCATCCTTCACGGTGGGAACCAGGCATGTAGAGTCCATCCGTTCACCTTTTCTACAAAGACGCGGTGGTTGGATCCAAAGATCTCAAATTTGGACTCATCAGACCAAAGCACAGATTTGCACTGGTCTAATGTCCATTCCTTGTGTTCTTTAGCCCAAACAAGTCTCTTCTGCTTGTTGCCTGTCATTAGCAGTGGTTTCCTACCAGCTATTTTACCATGAAGGCCTTCTGCACAAAGTCTCCTCTTAACTATTGTTCTAGAGATGAGAAGGTGTGTCCAAACTTTTGCTCTGTACTGTACTTGTGGCGCAGCTGCTTAATATTAAAGTTGGGGAAGTCGAAGAAGGGTAGGTGTTAGCACCAGATCCTGTTCCAGGAAGGTCGTGCGACAGTGAAGTGAGCTTATAGCTCCAGAAATGTTGGAGAGCAGTCAGATCCCAGAGAAGACCTAAGCTGAGAGGAAGATCGATGACCTCAGCTGGGTAGAAGACCCGTTATCCACGCCAGTTGGAGCCCATGACCCGCGCCAGTAGAAGTACCTGAGAGCGATTTGATCCTCTGAGCGAGTTCTCAAGTTGTACCGGACCCTGAGGAAGACCAGACTATTTTGTCAAACTCTGAAGCCCGAATACTAAATACCGTCTCCAGAGGAACTCTAAGGGGTACTTTGCACGCTGCGACATTGCAATCCGATGCTGCGATGTCGAGCGCGATAGTCCCCGCCCCCGTCGCAGCAGCGATATCTTGTGATTGCTGCCGTAGCGAACATTATCGCTACGGCAGCTTCACACGCACTTACCTGCCCTGCGACGTCGCTCTGGCCGGCGACCCGCCTCCTTATTAAGGGGGCGGGTCGTGCGGCATCATGGCCAATAGAAGCGGGGGGCGGATATGAGCGGGACGTAAACATCCCGCCCCCCTCCTTCCTTCCGCAGAGTCGGCGTTAGACGCGGTGACGCAGGTAGGAGATGTTCCTCGCTCCTGCGGCTTCTCACACAGCGATGTGTGCTGCCGCAGGAACGAGGAACAACATTGTACCTGTCACTACTGCCAAATTATGGAAATGTCGGACCCTACACCGATGATACGATAACGACGCTTTTGCGCTCATTAATCGTATCAAAAAGGATGTACACACTACGATATCGACTGTGACGCCGGATGTGCGTCACTTTCGATTTGACCCCACCGATATCGCACCTGCGATGTCGTAGTGTGCAAAGCCCGCCTAAGACCAAACACCTGTCACCAGAGGAACCCGAAGACCGAACATCGTCGCCGCAGGAGCCCGAAGTCCGAACACCAAATACCAGATGCCGACGGTCAAGCACCAAAGTTTGAACGTACACTCTGGCACAGAATCTGGGTGCGCTGGGCCGTTTCTTACTGAGCAGACTTACGGTATTGAGTGAGGACTTAGGTTGTGCTTCAAAGAGTGGAGACGATCAGCCGGTATTGTGATTGCAAATACCACCCAACTCAGACTTGAGGCCTAGCAATCAGCGTCTTCGACCTATCATTGTTAAGCTAAGTAGACTGCAGTAACAAATAGAGTGACATTGATGTTTCCCTGCTAGAGGGATCTAGAATACGATAATGCCGATGGTGACCATTAGTTGACGAAAAGAGTAATAATATATACAGTGCCTACAAGTAGTATTCAACCCCCTGCAGATTTAGCAGGTTTACACATTCGGAATTAACTTGGCATTGTGACATTTGGACTGTAGATCAGCCTGGAAGTGTGAAATGCACTGCAGCAAAAAAGAATGTTATTTCTTTTTTTATTTTTTTTTTTAAATTGTGAAAAGTTTATTCAGAGGGTCATTTATTATTCAACCCCTCAAACCACAAGAATTCTGTTTGGTTCCCCTAAAGTATTAAGAAGTATTTCAGGCACAAAGAACAATGAGTTTCACATGTTTGGATTAATTATCTCTTTTTCCAGCCTTTTCTGACTAATTAAGACCCTCCATAAACTTGTGAACAGCACTCATACATGGTCAACATGGGAAAGACAAAGGAGCATTCCAAGGCCATCAGAGACAAGATCGTGGAGGGTCACAAGGCTGGCAAGGGGTACAAAACCCTTTCCAAGGAGTTGGGCCTACCTGTCTCCACTGTTGGGAGCATCATCCAGAAGTGGAAGGCTTATGGAACTACTGTTAGCCTTCCACGGCCTGAACAGCCTTTGAAAGTTTCCACCCGTGCCGAGGCCATGCTTGTCCGAAGAGTCAAGGCTAACCCAAGGACAACAAGGAAGGAGCTCCGGGAAGATCTCATGGCAGTGGGGACATTGGTTTCAGTCAATACCATAAGTAACGTACTCCACCGCAATGGTCTCCGTTCCAGACGAGCCCGTAAGGTACCTTTACTTTCAAAGCGTCATGTCAAGGCTCGTCCACAGTTTGCTCATGATCACTTGGAGGACTCTGAGACAGACTGGTTCAAGGTTCTCTGGTCTGATGAGACCAAGATCGAGATCTTTGGTGCCAACCACACACGTGACGTTTGGAGACTGGATGGCACTGCATACGACCCCAAGAATACCATCCCTACAGTCAAGCATGGTGGTGGCAGCATCATGCTGTGGGGCTGTTTCTCAGCCAAGGGGCCTGGCCATCTGGTCCGCATCCATGGGAAGATGGATAGAACGGCCTACCTGGAGATTTTGGCCAAGACCTCCGCTCCTCCATCAAGGATCTTAAGATGGGTCGTCATTTCATCTTCCAACAAGACAACGACCCAAAGCACACAGCCAAGAAAACCAAGGCCTGGTTCAAGAGGGAAAAAATCAAGGTGTTGCAGTGGCCTAGTCAGTCTCCTGACCTTAACCCAATTGAAAACTTGTGGAAGGAGCTCAAGATTAAAGTCCACATGAGACACCCAAAGAACCTAGATAGCTTGGAGAAGATCTGCATGGAGGAGTGGGCCAAGATAACTCCAGAGACCTGTGCCGGCCTGATCAGGTCTTATAAAAGATGATTATTAGCTGTAATTGCAAACAAGGGTTATTCCACAAAATATTAAACCTAGGGGTTGAATAATAATTGACCCACACTTTTATGTTGAAAATGTATTAAAATTTAACTGAGCAACATAACTTGTTGGTTTGTAAGATTTATGCATCTGTTAATAAATCCTGCTCTTGTTTGAAGTTTGCAGGCTCTAACTTATTTGCATCTTATCAAACCTGCTAAATCTGCAGGGGGTTGAATACTACTTGTAGGCACTGTAATAATGCTGTGATTACATTTCTGATACCTGATATCAGTACTCTGATTTTTCCATTTTTTTTTGTGCCATACTATTATGTCTCATCTGAAGTTCTGACCCTTGATTTCTATGAAGTTAAGAAACCACTGTTGGCTCAGTTATCCCTGACTCCTCATTCTCTGCGCCATCGCATCTGCTACCTGTTTTACACAAGCGTCCCTCTCCCCTTTAAACTTAAAGTTTTGCTCTATCAGTAAATACATTTCTTACAAACTCTGCACAGGCTCTTTATATTTTTACTGCGAGGTTCACCGACAGCTTCCACCAGTAACTTCCTGCACCCCCTCTCGAAAACAAAAATTACTCACATTGGTCACATAGCAAGTCTGTGATTCGATTATTTGAAAATTGCATTACCTCACCAGCGGTAACTACTCCATATTCTGCCCTTATGGACAAATTGATGGTTCTAACTCATCAGAATGGAGGTGCACTTTAAATAAAATGCTTGGTTTTTGGTTCCTTGTTCCTCACTTCTAATTAAACATTTGATATATTTCTCCATGTATGAAATAGTTTGGCACACTGGCTTAACATCTGTTTGAACAATGCCCAGCCTGTGTGCAAGCGGCACCCGGACATGCCCTTTTAATACCCTATCAATCTGAGATGATGTCAAACCCCATTATATAATAATCCCCGTAATCTAATAAAATCCACATCTAACATAACATCTCATAATTCTTCATATTGACAGCAGCAGGTTGGAAAGACGTTCCCGTCCACCTAATTAGTGCTGCCGAGGAAACCAAGATATTTCTCAGAAGATATCCTAATGTTTGTCTTCCATCATTTCTAAAAATTGAAGTTCTGATAAAATTTGTCAACACTTCACCAATTTCAAGATATTTGATTGGTGGGAGCAAATGAACACACACATTCCTCAACCACAAAATAAAAGTAACTGTAGCTAAAAGTAAAAGCTCTTTCCCCTTACCTTACTTATACCTTTGTATACAGTCTGATTGCCTATTGTCAATAAACACATTATTCCAGTTACTGTCCGTCACTTTTTAGTAAGGGAAATAGTATTAAAGGGATTTTCTACAAGCTTTGAAAATTAGTACTAAAGGAGCTCTGCTCAAATTGGAAAGGATGAGCACTTGTCCATCTATCACCTCAACAGTCTGCTGCACCTAATCTTTTACATTATTAACAATAGGCCAATATGCACGTAATACGACCACACCATGACCAGACCACATATTACCACCAAGTGATAAAGTAATACCCCATTCAAAAGACAAATACCACCACACCGTGATCATACTACATATCACCACCACATTATAGCTGAATAATACCCCATACAATGGAGAAATACCACCCCACCATGACAGACCACATATTACCACCACATAGTAACAAAATAATACCCCATACAAGGGAAAAATACCACCACACCATGACCAGATCACATATTACCAACACAAAGTGACAAAATAATACCCCATACAAAAGAGAAATACCACCACACCATAATCAGACCTCATATTACCATTACACTGTGACTGAATAATATAAACAAGAGACAAATACCACCACCACACTATGCCCAGGCACATATTACCACCACAGCGTATACTACAATAATGATCATTAATAAAACAACACAATACTAATAACATTAATATTACCATCAGGGCCATTATTCACAGGAGCTCTGTACATAGTATATAGTGTACAGGTAATACAATGGATTCTGGGGCTATTTGCCTGCTATAGCTTTGCTTCCTGGTTACTGTGGTTTTCCTGTTACCATATATGGTGATCTACAAGTTGCGGTTTTACATGGTGTGAGTCCTCCATTTGTGTGTTAATATCCTACCCCTTTGGTTTAAATCCATAGTTCACATACTGTCCCCCCCTTTGTGTTTAAGTGTAGCGTGTGCAAGTTTTCATTTACACTTGTCTGTGCCTATTTGTGGGGTTTTGGTTACTGGGTTTACGACCCGCTCCCTGGGTGGGGGAGAGTAGTATCAGGGCTTGGACAGGAGACAGGTTCACGCTGGGGGCTTGAAACTGGCTACCATCAAACCTATCTTCAAGATAAGGGACAGCACAGGGGCCCCAGCATTAAGGTTAGCCTAGGAGCACTTGTTTTATCTGCACACATCCCATGACAGGAGCTCTGTAAATAGTGTAAAGGGTGCTTCACACATAGCGAGATCGCTACCGAAATCGCTGCTACGGCACGGTTTTGGTGACGCAACAGTGACCTCATTAGCGATCTCGCTGTGTGTGACACTGAGCAGCGATCTGGCCCCTGCTGCGAGATCGCTGCTCGTTACACACAGCCCTGGTTCGTTTTCTTCAAAGGCGCTCTCCCGCTGTGACGCACAGATCGCTGTGTGTGACAGCGAGAGAGCGACGAAATGAAGCGAGCAGGGGAGCAGGAGCCGGCGTCTGGCAGCTGTGGTAAGCTGTAACCAGCGTAAACATCGGGTAACCAAGGTGGTTACCCGATATTTACCTTAGTTACCAGCCTCCGCAGCTCTCACGCTGCCTGTGCTGCCGGCTCCGGCTCTCTGCACATGTAGCTGCAGTACACATCGGGTTAATTAACCCGATGTGTACTGTAGCTAGGAGAGCAAGGAGCCAGCGCTAAGCAGTGTGCGCGGCTCCCTGCTCTCGCGGTTATGATCGCTGCTTCGGCTGCTGTGTTTGACAGCTAAGCAGCGATCATAACAGCGACTTACAAGGTCGCTGTTACGTCACAGAAAATGGTGACGTAACAGCGACCTCGTTGTCGCTGTCGCTTAGTGTGAACCAGCCCTAAGTGTACGGGTAATTCACTGATTTACCAGTGATGTCTCTGGTAGAAGTTATTCATCTTTGCTCTACCTCTTCATCTGGCACTGACCACTATCACTTCTTTCAGCCAGGACTAGTCTCTGCAGAAAATAACAGACATTTATAGCTGATCGCTTCTAGTACACATTCTTTACTTTTTTACCCAACATCTACATTGAGAAGGAAGGAAAAAAAAGCGACAGCGCAGAAACAGGAGCTCCCTTTTGTTCTCTCCATGGAAAATAATATCCTCAAAAGTAAAAAACTGTATATTACAACAGTAATAATGTCCCCTAATTGGCCTCTACACTAATTATTTCCCTCAGTTGCCCCTATAAATCAATAATCTATGTTTCTCATTCTAGCCCCCCAAACAGTAATTACAGTGGGGAAAATAAGTATTTGATACACTGACGATTTTGCAAGGTTTCCCACCTGCAAAGAATGGAGAGGTCTAGTGCCTGTTCTGAAGACGTGGGGAATCACTTCGAAACGCGTCAGTAAAATACTATTTGTCTTATACTATGGATTGGACCATTATCTTATTCAAAGCAGTGCAGATTGAGCCACATTTGACCACGTTCCTGTTTGTTTCTTTCAGTCTTACGGCTCGTGAACATTGTGGCAGGAGATAATGTTTTTGCACTAGATGTGGGTGACACAACCACACAAGGTGAGCTGCCTACTTTCTTACCTTTTTCCCTTTCATATTGGATAAAACCCTATTGCGCTTGTTTTATCCACAGCTTTATACAAAGTTTGATTTTGGACATCTTACAATTACAATTTTTATTTTCTAGCGCCTATGGGTGCTCCCCTTTGGTTCTCAAAAAGGTACTGTTCATTAGACTGTATAAGTTTATTGAGCACTTTTTTGGGCCAATTTGGAGCCCCTGTGTCAAGCTTTCACTAGGGGGCGCAGGGACTCAGTGGAAATTGAACTCCAAAGTGCAGTAATACAAAAGCTTTACAGAGGTCGCTAGTACAAGAGTAAGGGGCACTTTGCACAATACGACTTCGCAAGCCGATGCTGCGATGCCGTGCGTGATAGTCCCCGCCCCGTCACAACTGCGATATCATGGTGATAGCTGCCGTAGCGAACATTATCGCTACGGCAGCTTCACGTGCACTCACCTGCCCTGCGACGTCGCTATGGCCAGCAAACCGCCTCCTTATTAAGGGGGCGGGTCGTGCGACGTCATAGCGACGTCACACGGCAGGCGGCCAATAGAAGCGGAGGAGCGGAGATGAGCGGGACGTAAACATCCCGTCCACCTCCTTCCTTCCGCATAGCCAGCGTGAGCCGCAGGACGCAGGTAGGAGATGTTCCTCGCTCCTGTGGCTTCATACACAGCGATGTGTCCTACCGCAGGAACGAGGAACAACATCGTAACATCGGTATTTCCAAATTCATGGAAATGACCGAGGCTACACTAATGATACGATTACGACGCTTTTGCGCTCGTTAATCGTATCATAAAGGATTTACACACTACGAAATCACCTGCGACGCCGGATGTGCATCACTTTCAATTTCACCCCACCAACATTGCACTTGCGATGTCGTAGTGTGCAAAGTGCCCCTAAGAGTAGTCAGAGAAGCCAAAGTCAAATTGGGATGTCACTTCAATACAGGGGCGTGAGCAAGCCAAAGTCAAATGGAAGCAAGGGGGTTAGAAGCTGAGAAGTTACGTAAGGAGCTGAGGAGGAGCAGAGCCATAGTCAGAGGATGTTACCAAGGTCAGAGGCCGGGAGAGCACATAAAGGTGCGAGTGGAGGTAGAGACACGGGACAGGACCAGGATCAGGTAGATAGGGCGGACAGACAGTACAGGGGGAATGGAGGACAGGGAGAGGTAAGCTGGGTAGCGGGACAGATTAGAGCCAACTTACAGGAAACAGTGCGCATGCTGCAGAGCAGGAACTATTACTGGCGGCATCCCGGAGAAGTCCACACCATAATAAAGCGGCGAGAAGGCACAACCAAACAGGCCCCTCCCACCTGACTTAACCCCGCCAGAACCAAGCAATAGTCATGACACCCAGCTCCTATCAAGAGGCAAATTGATCTTTCACTAACCATGTTTTGTAACTTTGAGCATTGACCTGTTGTTCTTTTTTTCCCCCCAAACTTTAGACTTTTATGGCTTAAAAAAAAGTAACGGGAAGGGCATAGCTCGAGTGATGCAAATGTTACAGCTGCGGCCTAATGGGACTGTGAGCCACATTGGCATATAAAAATCTTGGCAAGAAAAAAAAAACGACTCAAGAGCTTAATTTGTGGCATACCTTTATAAAGAATATATTTTAAAATGAAAAAAAAAGCAAAAATAATCTTTATATGTCGGGTAAGTTTCAGACTCTACGGGACCCAACGGCCTGGAGGCATTAATTACAAGTTTCACAGCTGTTCAAAGCTAATGGCGATGAATGCAGTAACTGTGCTGTAAAGAAAGGGCTGCTTAAGAACCAGGCGGCAGGGTCATAAACACCACCTCATTACCTTACAACTAATTAGGCGATAGGGCAGGATAATGCTGGGATGCAAAAGGAACAAAGTCAATAAAACTAGTCTTAATTGTCACTTAAATACTTACCAACACATCTCGGGTAATGACACCGGGTGAAGTTTAGCAACTTCGCACAGTCAAAGTTGACCTGTTCCCTTGAGTTTATCTGACGTTTTGCTGTTTGTGTCATCAGATTAATCATTATTTTAGAAGTAAAACTTTTAAGAGAAATCTTTTTTATCTCCTCCTGTTTTTCTTTTTAGTTGATCAAACATCACATTGTAAAATAAAACTTCATGAAACATAATTTCATGGAAGGATCTATTAATTCTGTTTGCTTCTTAACTACCAAAATAACCAATATTTATTAAATTACATGGGATGATAAAGTGCACCAATCACCAGGATTTTCCTCTATAACCTAAAACCAGCGCTATTCTGGCGCTTTCAGGCTGATTCTATACACACCTTTATTTGTCAGCTAGGATGAAAAGGTTTTGAAACACAAGCAAGTAAAGTCTGTAAGATGAGCAGCTCTTTGAATGACAGCAGCTGCTGATCAGCTGATAGCTGGGGTGGGTTTTCTTTTTCCTTTGGTGCTTAAATACTCCCATCTTTCCTGGCCTGATGCTGGTGATATTGTTCAGTTCATTCTAGCTCTGGTTGTAAGCAGGTGGCTTGCTCTCATCTCTGGTATTGTTGTTGAAGCTTTGCTGAACTCCTGCCTGTGTCATCTGTGGATAAGTAGTTCATTATTTTTCCCCCGTGGGTCCTCCTTGTGGCTTCCTTTAGCGTTTAGTAGAGTTGACGAAGCGCTCATCCCACCCATTCCCTATTTAGGGTCCAGCACTAGGAATACCTAGGGTCAGGTATCCGGCTCGGCGCATAGGTGCGAAACCTATCTAGGGTGGTGAGGGACCCCAGAGATGATTAGTAGGTTTGCCCAGGGGTCACCATCGCCCCCTTCCCTAGACGCAGAGGTCAATTTCCCTTAACTTACACAGCTTGCTTGGTACTTTTCCGTACCTAAAGTGACAAGTATTTAGTCATGTGCACTGCAGTGGATTCAATACTTTCTAAATTCTATACATTTCCATCTCTGTTGATGCAGAATGCAATATGTAAGATGAGTTTATCTTTGGCTGCTGCGCTCTGCATTATCAGCAACCTTGATGACAAAGCTTATTGCGGGTGCTTTCGCGAGCGAGATCGCTATGTGTAAAGCCCCCTTCAGATAGTAGGGAGGTCAATATCACCCCTTCATCGCCCTGCACTAATAGATAGGTATTAAGCTCTAAATCACTCTAAGAATATTGCTGGAATGCTCATATTAACTGCAAAATATATAATGTAAGACATGTAAAGTTGCAAAAGTACGTATAATGAAGGAATATATGAAAGGAGTACCAATGCACTTAAACCCCCCTCCCCCACCCCTTATTTAAAGGTAATGTACCATCAGAAAATCTTGCAGATTTTACATGGCTACTATGCTTAATATTAGGGCTCGCTCACACCACCATATAACAGGCGCAGGGCCAATCAGTGTTTTTTTTTCTCATGCCGATTTAGCAAGAGAAAAATAAAAATTGCAGCATTCTGTGATTGGCAATGTATGTCGGTTCACTCGCACTCATACAAGTCTATGGGTGTGTGTGAAACATTGGACTGTGCTTAGATGACAAACAGTCCAATATACAGAACATAGAGACAGGCAATGGAGAAGATGGAGACATTAATCTCTCCATCTTCTCCGCACAAGTGATCCGATTCTTGAACGTGAGATAATCTGATCACAGTAAATGACACTCGGCTCACGCTCGCAGCAGAGTTTGAGCGAATCTTATTAGCAGATCGCATCCAATTCTCTCGCATAAGGCCGGTGTTGGATAGATCCGTCAGGGCGGTGCTGGATAGACCCGTCAGGGCGGTGCTGGATAGATCCGTCAGGGCGGTGCTGGATAGACCCGTCAGGCCGATGCTGAACAGATCCATCAGGCCGGTGCTGGATAGGTCCATCAGGCCAGTGTTGGGTAGGTTCATCAGGCCAGTGCTGGATAGACCCATCAGGCTGGTCCCGGATAGACCCATCAGGCTGGTGCTGGATAGGTCCATCAGGCCAGTGCTGGATAGGTTCATCAGGCCGGTGCTGGATAGACCCATCAGGCTGTTCCTGGATAGACCCATCAGGCCAGTGCTGGATAGGTTCATCAGGCTTGCGCTGGGTAGACCCATCAGGCTGGTCCCGGATAGACCCATCAGGCCGGTGCTGGATAGACCCGTCAGGCTGGCGCTGGATAGACCCATCAGGCTGGTCTCGGATAGACCCGTCAGGCTGGTCCCGGATAGACCAGTCAGGCTGGTACTGGATAGACCCATCAGGCTGGTCCTGGATAGACCCGTCAGGCTGGTCCCGGATAGACCAGTCAGGCTGGTACTGGATAGACCCATCAGGCTAGTCCCAGATAGCCCCATCAGGCTGGTCCCGGATAGACCCATCAGGCTGGTACTGGATAGACCCGTCAGGCTGGCGCTGGATAGACCCATCAGGCTGGTCCCGGATAGACCCGTCAGGCTGGTCCCAGATAGACCCATCAGGCTGGTCCTGGATAGACCCATCAGGCTGGTCCTGGATAGACCCGTCAGGCTGGTCCCGGATAGACCCATCAGGCTAGTCCTGGATAGACCCATCAGGCTGGTACTGGATAGACCCGTCAGGCTGACGCTGGATAGACCCATCAGGCTGGTCCCGGATAGACCCATCAGGCTGGTCCCGGATAGACCCATCAGGCTGGTGCTGGATAGACCTGTCAGGCTGGTGCTGGATAGACCCATCAGGCTGGTCCCGGATAGACCCATCAGGCTGGTGCTGGATAGACCCATCAGGCTGGTCCCGGATAGACCCATCAGGCTGGTGCTGGATAGACCCATCAGGCTGGTGCTGGATAGACCCATCAAGCTGTCTGCAGACACAGTCAGAGAGACTTTGCAAACACTGATGAATATGAATGGTGGGATCCCATGAGAGGAAACCCAACTATTATTATTAGGAAGGGAGGTTTGTTATTAGTTTTGAGTTGGCAGTAGAAACCACTTTAAGAAGGACGGGTGTAAAATAATAGCTGCACTATATTGAATTAGGATTAATTTGCATTAGTACCTGAGAGATCCATTCTCACTCACTATGTGTAGAAACATACAAGAGATTAATCCCAGCAGAGGGAATAAGAAGAAAGCTGAGTTTGGAAGTTGATTCTTTCTTCTTTTGTTGGGATCCATGTTAATTTTTTTTATGTAAAAAAAAAAAAAAAATAGGAATCAGAAGCCCCTTTTGATATGATGTGAAAAAATGATTGACCCCTACTTCCATTCTAACGGCGGTCAAATCTGTTTCATTGTGCTGATTGGGAAACCAGTGCAATAAGCTGTTCTAGTTTTATATACCTGGTTATCATTAAAGTGTTACTGTCTTTTCAAATTGTCTCTTCAGGGAGGAAGGAGACAAACTCTAGCGCCACCTACTGGAGGTAGCAATCCTAAAAGTCAAAAAGCCCTTATATAAGCCTTTTCGTATGACCTAGGATTTATGCCAGATCAGAACCTCAATTTGCAGATACGGTGTTTCAGGGTGATTGCCTCTCGTCAGTGCAAATATGAGATCTGATCTGCCGGTATGAGAAGCTATAGTGGGGTCTAAGGCTACTTTCACACATCCGGTTTTTGATCTGCGGCACAATACGGCGTTC
This sequence comes from Anomaloglossus baeobatrachus, assembly GCF_048569485.1. NCBI lineage: Eukaryota > Metazoa > Chordata > Amphibia > Anura > Aromobatidae > Anomaloglossus > Anomaloglossus baeobatrachus. Next base: position 532,586,752 of record NC_134358.1, on the reverse strand, counting down.
TGCAGAAAAACCGCAACCGGCTTTTGTAACGCCGGTTGCGGTTTTTTTTTGCATAGACTTACATTAGTGCCGTATTGTGCCGCAGGGGCTTGCGTTCGGTCCGGTTTTTGCCGCATGCGGCAGATTTAGCCGATGCGGCGGCCGGATAGAACATTCCCTGCAACGTTTTTTGCTCCGGCAAAAAAAATCGCATCGCGCCGCATCCGGCCGCTGCGGCGCATTTTCAATGCATGCCTATGGATGCCGGATGCGGCGCGATGCGGAAAAAAACGCATCCGACCGCCGCATGCGGTTTTTTCCACTGCGCATGCTCAGTAGCGTGCCGCAACCGTAAAAAAACGGACCGGCCGCATGTAAAAACTTATGCAAAGGATGCGGTGTTTTCGCCGCATCCGTTACATAGGTTTCACAGCCGGATTGAGCCGCACTGCTCAAACCGGATGTGTGAAAGTAGCCTAAGGGGAACATTTTTCAAACCAGTATGGCTGCCAGTAATGAGTCTTATAGCTGCAGTGCTCCTCTGGGAAATATGCAAATTGTCTCTTCAGGGAGGTAGGAGACAAAACACTGTGTCTGGAAACTGAGGGTATGATTTGGCATAAATCCTAAAGGGGGCTTTACACGGTAGCGATATTGATAGCAATTTCTAGCGATAGCGACCGTGTAAGTACCCGCCCCCGTCGCGCATGCGATTGTTTGTGATCGCTGCCGTAGCGAACATTATCGCTACGCAGCGTCACACATACTTACCTGGTCGGCGGCGTCGCTGTGACTGCCGAACAATCCCTCTTTCAAGGGGGAGGGACGTTCAGCATCACAGCGACGTCACCGCAACGTCACTAAGTGGCCGGCCAATCAAAGCAGAGGGGCGGAGATGAGCAGGACGTAACATCCCGCCTACCTCCTTCCTTCCGCATTGTGGCCGGCGGCAGGTAAGGAGACGGTCCTCGCTCCTGCAGTGTCACACATAGCGATGTGTGCTGCCGCAGGAACGAGGAACAACATCGATAATCAACCATTACCGATTTTTGACTTTGGGACGACCTCTCCATGGTGAACGATTTTCACCATTTTTGAGGTCGCTTAAGGTCGCTGGTAAGTATTACACGCTGCGATATCATTAATGACGCCGGATGTGCGTCACTAACAACTTGACCCCGGCGACCAAACATTAACGATATTGTAGCGTGTAAAGCCCCCTTAAGTCTTCTGAAAAGGCTTGTTAAAGGGCCACTTTTAACTTTTCGGACTGCTACTTCCAATAGGTGGCGCTAGAGTTCGTCTCTTTCCTCCCTGAAGAGACAATTTGAATATTTGGATACTTTAAAAACTCTGAACTATTGAGACCAAGTAATGACCCTAACATAACTGATACATTTTGTCCTTAGCTGCAAAACTGATACATATGAGCAACCAATCCATTAAATTCACACAGTGATACTTCTAGTGCATAGGATACATGTTGCTTGAAGATGCAAGATGCGGATAAATAATAATAATAATTTGCAGTTTTTCTCAGGTTATAGCGCAATTAAATACAATTACAGTGGAACCTCGCTTAACGAGTAACCCACTTAACGAGAATTTTGCTTAACAAGCAAAGCTTTCTGTAAATTTGTAACTCGTTTTACGAGAAAGCTTTGTTGTGCGATCAAAATCCTCACTGCACACACTTCCGGTTCCGTACATCCACCGCGCTCTGACCCGCTCTTGCAGTCCACACAAACACACACATGCATGCACAAAACACACACAAACAAACACGCACGCACACTCATACAGTATTATGCTCACCTTACCTTCCGTTCCATCGCCGGCCTGCTGGGTCTTGCCGGTGCATCGCGAAAAGGGAGGAATCCTCGCGGCGAACTACAAGACCCAGGAGGCCGATGATGGAAGGGAAGGTAAGGTGAGCATAATATGTGTACCTTCCGTTCCATCGCCGGCCTCCTGGGTCCTGTAGTTCGCCGCTCCACACTGTGCATCGGTAACCATCGGCGACGAGGCAGGATGTTCAGCTGTCAGACGCTACTCAAAGGCAGCGCGCTGACCAATCAGAGGATCCTGTCTTTGACGTCAGCGCTCTGGGTGCGGAAGTTCCTCCCTCGCCGTCATGATTACCCAATACACAGCCCGAGCTAGAGAACAGCAAGTCCCAGCAGGCTGGCGATGGAACGGAAGGTAAGGTGAGCATAATATATGAGTGTGCGTGCGTGCTTGTGTGTGTGTGTGTGTGTGTGTGTGTGTTTGTGCGTGCTTGTGCGTGCGTGCGTACTTGGAATGGCACAACAAGGGACCAGGATGGGACATTTAACAAGTTGTGAAACGAATTGTCTGCATTGCAATGACTTCCTATGGGAAATCTTGCTTTGCTGAACGAGTAACTTGGTTAATAAGCACAGTCCCGGAACGGATTGTTCTCGTTAACCAAGGTTCCACTGTATAAGTAAAAAGTTGGCAGCTATAAAAGCCAAAATAGTTGAACAATTAGAAAATGATATGAATGTCCTCCTCCAGTGCTCCCAATATAATGTTATTATTTCTCTTTCTAAAGTCTAGAATGTTTTTTAGCTGTTTTGCCATATAGCTGGATTAGTCTTAGATGACTTTGACCAGGGCAGTATTTTGCTGCTCACTCTAGTATGTATTGTTCTTAATATCTCGTCTTAACCTTATCTTGCAGTTTTGTCAAGTGTGGATACCTGTCAAGTGTGTGTTACGGGTGACAGACAGTCATGTGGTTTCTGGCAATAGAAGGTCGCCGTGTTTGGCTGCGCAAAGTGCTCCCTGACTTTCTATTGTTCCTGCTGTTAGTATTCAATGGTATAACTAGCTTTCCTGCTGGGTTTTCAACTCTTCCCTTTTGGACCCAGCAGGATCGCACCCTTCCATCCAGCTGCTGATCATCAGTTTTCTCATGGTGCTTAAATACTCCCAACCTCCCTGGACTGGTGCTGGTGATATTATTCAATTAATTCTAGCTCTGGTTGTAAGCAGGTGGCTATCGTTGCTGAAGCTTTGCTGAACTCCTGGCTGAGTCATCTGTGGATAAGTAGTTCATGCTATTTCCCCCATGAATACTCCTTGTGTCTTCCTTTATCATTTAGTGGGGTGGATGAAGAGCTTATCCCATCCGTTCCCTATTTAGGGCCAAGCACTAGGGCTACGTAGGGTTAGGTATACAGCTCGGCGCATAGGTCCGGAACCTATCTAGGTTAGTGAGGGACCCTAGGGATCAGCTATAGGTTTGGTCAGGGGTCACCATCTCCCGCTTGTCTAGACACAGAGGTTCCCTTCCCTTAACTTTTGCCGCTTGCTTGGTACTTCCCCGTACCTAGTGTGACAATACCTGGACATACTCTATATCATTTGATGTATCATTCCAATATATCTTATAGCTGTATTGTTCTACTGCTTTATCTTTTATATTTGATAAATTTTATACCTTTGAGGCAAAAAAAAGTCTTGGACTCTTGGGTATAGGCTGAAGTCAGGTCAGATTGGAACTGAGTGTATGTGTGTGACCGATTGGAAGCACCATCACAGGTGATGTAGCAGAGCATGGAGCACCATCACAGGTGATGTAGCAGAGCATGGAGCACCATCACAGGTGATGTAGCAGAGCATGGAGCACCATCACAGGTGATGTAGCAAAGCATGGAGCACCATCACAGGTGATGTAGCAGAGCATGGAGCACCATCACAGGTGATGTAGCAGAGCATGGAGCACCATCACAGGTGATGTAGCAGAGCATGGAGCACCATCACAGGTGATGTAGCAGAGCATGGAGCACCATCACAGGTGATGTAGCAGAGCATGGAGCACCATCACAGGTGATGTAGCAGAGCATGGAGCACCATCACAGGTGCAAATCTTTACAAAGTTTAATCTAAGAAACTAGAAACATGAGCCTACTTTCTTGTATATGCAGCGCCACTCTAGAACTATGTCTGGTATTGCCGCTCATGAACAAGAAATGTATAATATCTGGAAAAAAAGACAGACCTGATCTTCTAACCTCATACAACCCCTGTATAGGGCTGGTTTGTGACTATACATGTTATGTCTATGACTTTATTATTACTACTTCCAGACGATTGCATATCAGGCTCCTGTTAATGGGTTCATTGACCAAAGCTGCAATTGTGCAAAAGTGTAAATATCTAGCAATGTCCATTACCGTAAGTAAATAAGCCTAAGACAATTAGAAAACCTGCCTTGATCATTTCAGCGGCTGATAGATAGGGACACATAAAAAGAGCCTCTAGGATTCCTGGTTGACATTGCACAAGAATTATGTGCTTACTATTTTCTCAGCTGCGCTCAGACATTTCCACAGGCAGATCTAAGCTAGTCTCCTGCGCTGAGCTTCGATGCTTGTCCTGTCTTGTAAGGACTAAGTGTAGTAAAGTTTATATAATCACAATGAACCTTTTCTTGAAGAAACAAGGCAAAATAAGCTCACTAAGAAGAAGAGAATTACAATATATTTCATAGGTAATGACATCTTCTTATTTCTAATTCATGAGCTATTCCTTAAACTTGCATATTGCCGCTTCATGAGCCATCTTTAAAGTAGGACATCAGTGTACGATGAGTAAGGATTAGTGATGAGAGATCACTAAAGTGCTCGAGTGCTCGTTACTTAAATCAAGTGGGGCCAATGTTCGGAATTGCTCAAGTAGAGTAATGACTATAATGGAAGTATATGGGGAATTCGAGCATTTTTCTGTCAGACTAGAGAGCAGGGAAAGACGCCTGGATGCATTTCTGACTCCCCTGGTTGCTGCTGTGAAGTAAAAAATGTAATAATTTAAAAAAAATCATGGGGCAAACATTCATTTTTGGTTAATCAGCCAAGGTAAAACAGACAGCTAAAGGCTGGTATTATAAGGCTGGGAAGGTCCATGGACATTGTGCCCTTCCCAGCCTAAAAAATAGCAGCACACAACCACCCCAGAATTGGCACATCTACTGTGGCCATCAGTGTACGATGAATAAGGATTAGTGATGATCGAGTACTGAAGTGCTCTAGTGCTCGTTACTCAAATCAAGTGAGTCCGACGCTTGGATCCGCTCAATTTCAGTAACGAGTATAATAGAAGTCCATGGGCAACGCGAGCATTTTTCTGGCAGACCCCTCTAGGAGGGCTGAGGATGCCAGAAAAATGCATGGGGAAGATGCCTGGATGCATTTCTGACTCCCAGGTCGCTGCTAGGAAGTAAAAAATTGAATAATTTAAAGAAAGCATGGGGCCCCCCCACTTTTGATAAGCAGCTAAGGTAAAGCATAGCTGTCTACTTTACCTTGGCTAGTTATCTAAAATAGAGAGGACGCCTGTTTTTTCCCATTCTTTATTTATAAATAAATAAATGGGTAAAAAAAAACAAAAAAAAACAAACGGCTATTGTCCCCCCCCCAATTTTTGATAAACAGCCAAGGTAAAGTAGACAGCTGCGGGCTGGTATGATCATGGTTATTGGGTTATTATTGGGTTGTTATTATTATGGTTATTGGGCCCTCTCCAGCCTAAAAAAGGTACATTAGATGTGCCATTTTTGAAACTTTGGGACTCCAGCGAACCACAGTGAGAGCCATTATCCACAAATGGCGAAAACATAGAACAGTGGTGAACTTTCCCAGGAGTGGCCAGCTGACCAAAATTACCCCAAGAGTGCAGCGACGACTCATCAAAGAGGTCAGAAAATACCCCACAACAACATCCAAAGAACTGTAGGCCTCATTTGCCGCAGTGAAGGTCAGTGTTCATGACTCCACATAAGAAAGAGACTGGGCAAAAATGACCGAAAGGCAGACTTCCAAGACAAAAAGCACTACTGAGCAAAAAGAATGCAAAGGCTCGTCTCAGTTTTGCCAGAAAACAACTTGATGATCCCCAAAACTTTTGGGAGAATACTCTGTGGTTTAACAAGACAAAAGTTGAACTTTTTGGAAGGTGTATGTCCCATTACATCTGGTGTGGAGGTAACACAACATTTCAGAAAAGGAACATCATACCAACAGTAAAATATGGTGGTGGTGGTGCCATGGTCTGGGGCTGTTTTGCTGCTTCAGGACCTGGAAGATTGCTGTGGTAAATTGAGCCATGAATTATCCTGTCTACCAAAAAATCCTGAAGGAGAATGTCCAGCCATCTGTTCATGACCTCATGCTGAAGTGCACTTGGGTTACGCAGCAGGATAATGATCCAAAACACACCAGCAAGTCTACCTCTGAATGGATTAAGAAACACAAAATAAACACTTTGGAGTGGCCTAGACGAAATCCTGACCTTAATCTGACTGAGATGCTGTGGCAGGACCTTGAAAACGAGGTTTATGTTTGGAAACCCTCCAATGTGGCGGAATTACAACAATTCTCCAAAGATGAGTGGGCCAAAACTCCTCAAGAGCGTTGTAAAAGACTCATTGCCAGTTATCACAAATGCTTGATTGCAGTTGTTGCGGCTAAGGGTGGCCCAAGCAGTGATTAGGTTTAGGGGCAATCACTTTTTCCCACAAGGCCCTGTAGGTTTGGATTGCATTTTGTGATTACTTGTGTTATCTTGACCTAATATTTACATTTGTGTGGTGATCTGAAACATTTAAAGCTGGGTTCACACATAGCGACAGCGACGTCGCTGTTACGTCACCATTTTCTGTGACGTAACAGCGACCTTGTAAGTCGCTGTTATGATCGCTGCAGCAGAAGCAGCAGCGATCATAAAGACGCTACATGTGCAGAGAGCAGGGAGCCGCACTTAGTGCTGGCTCCCTGCACTCCTAGCTACAGTACACATTGGGTTAATTACCCGATGTGTACTGCAGCTACATTTGCAGAGAGCAGGGAGCCGCACACACTGCTTAGCGCTGGCTCCCTGCACTCCTAGCTACAGTACACATTGGGTTAATTACCCGATGTGTACTGCAGCTACATGTGCAGAGAGCATGGAGCCGGCACTGGCAGCGAGGGCGGACGCTGGTAACGAAGGTAAATATCGGGTAACCAGGGAAAGGTCTTGCCTTGCTTACCCGATGTTTACCCTGGTTACAGCTTACCGCAGCTGCCAGACGCCGGCTCCCTGCTCCCTGCTCGCTTCATTTCGTCGCTCTCTCGCTGTCACACACAGCGATGTGTGCGGCACAGCAGGAGAGCGACGACCAAAAAATGAAGCTGGACATTCAGCAACGACCGGCGACCTCACAGCAGGGGCCAGGTCGTTGCTGGATATCACACACAGCGACAGCGACGGGACGTCGCTGCAACGTCACAGAAAATGGTGACATAGCAGCGACGTCGTTGTCGTTGTCGCTGTGTGTGACACCACCTTAAGTGTGACAAACATGCAAAAGAATAAGAAGTCAGGAAGGGGGAAAACACTTTTTCACATCAGTGCATGTTCTGTTTTGTCTCGGATTAAACTTCTCTGAGTTTTACTTATATTTTGTGAGAAAACAACTGCTGGGATTCCCCAAATACATTATCATTCCAGGCTGGAGAACATCCCAATAATTACCATCAGCAAGAACCTAGAAGCTGCACGTTGGGGCTTTTTATTTCACATCTGGCTTTGCTAAACGCATGAGATTGAAAAACATTAAAAGAGTACATATGCTTTTATAATCCGGCTACACCTTCCACATCCCGGGTTGTCCGCTTTGCCAAGTCTCTGTTTAGACCATTACTTTAAGTAAACAGGCTGGTCATTTCTTATTCACACTTTATTACATCCCTCCTTTTTATCTGTTTTGCACAAGACAACAAAGGATGACTGCTCAGCACAACCATTCAAGAAGATTAGCAGGATGGTCCTCAGAGAAGGAGCCTAAAGTCAAGTCCACTTACACGTGAGCCGCCCGGCTACAGGCCTCCGAGACTAAAGGTACCGTCACACTAAGCAACATCGCTAGCAACATCGCTGCTGAGGCACAACTTGCTAGCGATGTTGCTGTGTGTGACATCCAGCAACAACCTGGCCCCTGCTGTGAGGTCGTTGGTTGTTGCTGAATGTCCTGGACCATTTTTTAGCTGTTGCTCTCCCGCTGTGAAGCACACATCGCTGTGTGTGACAGCGACAGAGCAACAACTGAATGTGCAGGCAGCAGGGAGCCGGCTTCTGCGGACGCTGGTAACCAATGTAAATATCGGGTAACCAAGAAGCCTTTCCCTTGGTTACCCGATATTTACCTTCGTTACCAGCGTCCGCCGCTCTCAGCTGTCCGTGCCGGCTCCCTGCTCCCTGCACACGTAGCTGGAGTACACATCGGGTAATTAACCCGATGTGTACTGTGGCTAGGAGTGCAGGGAACAAAGAGCAGGCACTGGCAGTGTGAGAGCGGCGGACGCTGGTAACAAAGGTAAATATCGGGTAACCAAGAGAAGGGCTTCTTGGTTACCCGATGTTTACCGTGGTTACCAGCGTCCGCAGAAGCCGGCTCCCTGCACACGTAGCAGAGTACAAATCGGGTAATTAACCCGATGTGTACTGTGGCTAGGTGTGCAGGGAGCCAGCGCTAAGCGGTGCGCGCTGGTAACCAAGGTAAATATCGGGTTGGTTACCCGATATTTACCTTAGTTACCAAGCGCAGCATGCTTCCACGTGTAGCGACGCTCCAGCGATCCCTGCCAGGTCAGGTTGCTGGTGGGATCGCTGGAGCGTCGCTTAGTGTGACATCTCACCAGCGACTTCCTAGCAGCTTACCAGCGATCTCTATCAGGTTGTATCATTGTTGGGATCGCTGGTAAGTTGTTTAGTGTGACTGGGCCTTAAAAAGGGGCTTTTCCATGGAACAATAATCTCCGAACAATCATTTGTACAAATTGTCACAATCATTGCGGAGAGATTGAAAAATGAACAATAAATTGCCAGTTATAAATGGTAATTTGGACATTTTCGGTTGGTTTGAAATCTCCATGATGATAAGCTGATCATGAGGATAAATAGTGGAGTGTTATTTTATCCACGGCACCTACAATACGCCATTGGTGGGTGCAGAACTCTGCAATTTGGTTAATAAACCCCACTCTAAGTTATTTTTTATTTCTATAACAGTTTTTATTCATATTTAGTAACTTTCCAAAAAAAAATATTAGGCAGTAAATCAATTAAAAAGAAAATATCAGAGTGCAGCAATCTATGTCTATATGATCAATATTAATCAGACATAAACCAACGCGCTGCATTATACAGTATCTTGCAAATACCACTTATAAGAAACATAAAGAAAGCAGAGGACAACTTTTCGAAAGACAAGCCAGGAAGAAAAAGAAGAAAAAGCTTGAATTAAGTGAAAAGAAAATAGGAAAGCAAGGGAATAAGGGGAAGAGGGGAAAAAAGGGGGGATGTCTACCATTTACCAGGCACCCGCATGAGTGTAAACTTGCAGCCTCACCTCCTAACTAGCTAAGGACAACCTCTTGAACTCCGCCGAGTCCTGAAACATAATCTATTCTTGCCACTTTACATATTAGGAGTCCATATTTGCATTATTAGCTGATGAGATTCTCTCCATCCTACACAGAAAATCCATTTCTTTTACCGAATCTAGTATTGCTGGTGTCAACTTAAGGGGGCTTTACACGCTGCAATATCGCTAATGATTTATCGTCGGGGTCACGTCGTTAGTGACGCACATCCGGCGTCCTTAGCGACATTGCAGCATGTGATACGTACAAACGATCTTAAACGATTGCAAAACAGGCAAAAATCGTTGATTTTGGAGAGGTTGTCCTAAAACCAAATATTGTTGCCTGTTTATTAGCGATGTTGTTCCTTGTTCCTGCGGCATCACACATCGCTATGTGTGACACCACAGGAGCAACGAACATCTCCTTACCTCCATCCACCAGCAATGAGGAAGGAAGCAGGTGGGCGGCACGTTATGGCCGCTCATCTCCGCCCCTCCTCTGCTATTGGACGGCTGCCGTGTGACGTCGCTGTGACGCTGCACAACCCGCCCCCTTAGGAGGCAGATTGGCGGCCAGAGCGACGTCGCTGACCAGGTATGTACGTGTGACGCTGCCGTAGCGATAATGTTCGCTACGGCAGCGATCACACAATATCGCACAAATCGTGCTCGACATCGTTAGCCGATGCTAGTGTGGCGCCCTGGACAAGCCAGGGGCCACAGAGCACAACACCAACGCACCCCACACTCCCAGCAGGCACACCGAAGTCAGACACAAAACCCTTGTTGCCTTCCTCCAGGGGCTGATGTCCACACCAGGGGGTGGGCCAGGCGGTTGGTCCCGCCCACCGAGGAGTTCACAGTCCTGGAGGCAGGAAACTGTAGTCAGTTTAGCTCAGGCAGAGCTTGAGAGCAGAGCAGAGTTAAGTGCAGCGAGTAGAAGTGTGCTGAGCCACTGCAGGTGTCCGGGTTGGAGCCCGGACAGATTAGCAAGGTTGGCAGACGGTGGTGACCGTCTACAGGAGTAGCCGATTGGAGTCTACTGTAAGGACCGTGGACGGGCGGTGGCCCGGTGGTACTGGACCGGTACACAAAGAGAAGCCAGCACCATCTGGCAGGGGCTTACGGACCCCGGCAAGGCTAGGAGTCGCCGTGAATTTGCCGAATTCGTTAGTGAAGGTAACCTCCTGGGTTTCCCAACAGCCAAGTCCCGACAGAAGGCAACAGTTCAACCAAGTGAGGGAGACACCGCCACCGCCAAGGCAACCGTTTCTCAGGGCCAGCGCCTGCGGGCAAAAGGGGCTCCTCCGGCCTATATCCAAGCCGGGGAGCGGGTTACCGGTGGGAACCCATTGGAACCATCTACCGTATCTAGGTGCAGGGAAAGGCAGTCACCATCAACCTGCCGAGAGAAAACAACACCGCAGCCGTCTGTGGGACCCGTCCATCCAGCCGTGTGTTTTACCGAGAACTGTGTCCTCATCATTGGCTGAGTGAGTACCACCATGCCGTACGGCACAGTGCTGCCCCCGCGACCCTGCACCTCACCAGGCCCCGTAACCTGCCTGTCATCCCTACCTACCCCATCACCGGGCTCCGGGACAACCAACCCCCTACCCACGGAGGGGAGAACTAACAACAAAGCTGCTCCCTGTCACCGCTCCCGGGATCCCCGTCCAGAGCAGCGGTGATGTCACCAATATCACCACAACCGTGGGTGGCGTCACGGACAATAATCAAACCCCCACACTCAAAATCCCCTTTTCACTCATGGGCGAGGAGCGTCGCTCGAGTCCCCGGGATCCGGCCCACCGCTCGAGCCACCACCGAGCAGCAGCGACAGCCGCAGCAGCGGCCGGACCCGAGCAGTGGGAGAGAGCAGCGTCCCCTCCTCTGCCCACGACAACTTGGCGTCACGAACAGGCTCCTACCGTTCTACCGACTGGTGGAAGTGCGCCTTGTGTGACCGCCGGAGGTGTCCGGCAGGAAAATTTGAAAAGCCGCCATCTTGGGCGCGAAGAATTCCCGCTCGAGCATCTCCTCGAGTAGTAGAGGCGCGAAGGCCAAAACCCCGTCCCTGTAAAGGAGGGGCCGGAATGAGGCTAAGGGGGACTGATGGCGTCTGGCCGCATGTAGCCCGCGGCTATGGAAGCAGGGACGCCAGGACCCTGCGGCCATTTACTGGTTCCTGGAAGAGACCGCTGCTAAAGATGCTGAGTCTGACCGACAACACCGTGGTCCCCGCGCCTGGCACTGCAGCATGGGTGGAAGTCCGGACCGTCCAGCTAAGCAGCCGTTTGCAGGTCCGCATGCAGCTCCTCCTGGAGGAGTGGGAGGCTGACATGGCGGAAGTGGTGACGGCCATACGGAGACGCGAGGTGGAGGGAGTCTTGGAAGGGAGGGTAAGTGACCCACACCTCTGTATCCCTAGTGGGTCGGTCATCGCGGCCGAGGGACCCGGTCCATACCCGCTCGCCCTGCTACCTCCCCCGCTACCCGTGTTGGCTGCTGCTGCCCCGCCACTAGGCCCGCTACCACCACCACTGGTAGCGGTACCCTGCCAATCCGCCCCGGCGGACCGACCTGCAGCCGAAGCCCGTGACCACCCTGATCCGCTTCCATGGAAGAAGCCGAAGGCTGAGCCCGTCAGCAAAGATGCACCGGAGGCACGGCGGGGATGCAGCTGCCAGGAGGCAGAGCAGGCCATCTCACAGCGGGGTCCCTCATTACTGAAGGTACTGGTCGTAGCCGGCATGGGGGGACTCCGTCTGGGCCCATCCCCCACCCCGACTGAACCGGAGCAAGAAGAAAGTGCTCCATACTGGGAGCGGCGGATATGGCAGCTGCGCAGGGAGATCGATGCCCGAGAGGGGTGTAGAGCGGATGTGCATGCCCGCATGTGTATGGAGGAAGATCACCGGCAGCGAGCTACCATCGGGGTCCAGAGCAGTGCACCATGTGAAGGTGGCACTAGAGCCCCACGATTGAGGATGAACTGTCAAGCCGGCGGTCCTCCGCCTAAAAGTTGTCCCCGTTGGGACCACCAGAGTGCTGTTTCAAGTTAAAAGAATGAAAAAGAATCATATATCGTGAAAAAGTCACTTGATTGTCAACGTGATTTGGAACCGGTTGTTGCCGGCAACTGGTCCCCGTTGGGACCCCCTTCACCATTTGCATAAGGAAATACTTATGAACAAGCCTGAGAACTTGCAAGGCAACCACAAACTTAGTGGCATGTAAATAAAATTGTTTGTTGTGGCTTCTACCGTTACCGCCTCCGGAGAGGCAGATTGGAGGTAGGGCCCGCAGTGGAGAAGGCTGGGGCCCGGCCACCACCGGAACCGGTGGCGATCCTCTGGGGGTTTCAGGGGTTCCCCATGGACGTGGGTCCCCTGAAAAGGACAGAACCCGCTCGGGCAACTTGTGCAGGACTGGGGTAAAGGGGTGCTGCCCATTTGCTTAGGGGCAGCATCAGGGCCAGGTTGCTTGGGTGGGAGAGAGCGGAAGCCGTAACCGTTGCAACATTTAAGTAAGAGTACCTCCCGATGTGGGAAGATGTTATTATAATTGTATGTGTGTTTACTGTTTTTTCTATTTTCCAGTTGGTGAAAATAAAACCGGTGATGGACGGGCAGCCCGCGGACGGTCTGCATTTAACTAAGGGGGAATGTGGAGCCCTGGACAAGCCAGGGGCCACAGAGCACAACACCAACGCACCCCACACTCCCAGCAGGCACACCGAAGTCAGACACAAAACCCTTGTTGCCTTCCTCCAGGGGCTGATGTCCACACCAGGGGGTGGGCCAGGCGGTTGGTCCCACCCACCGAGGAGTTCACAGTCCTGGAGGCAGGAAACTGTAGTCAGTTTAGCTCAGGCAGAGCTTGAGAGCAGAGCAGAGTTAAGTGCAGCGAGTAGAAGTGTGCTGAGCCACTGCAGGTGTCCGGGTTGGAGCCCGGACAGATCAGCAAGGTTGGCAGACGGTGGTGACCGTCTACAGGAGTGGCCGATTGGAGTCTACTGTAAGGACCGTGGACGGGCGGTGGCCCGGTGGTACCGGACCGGTACACAAAGAGAAGCCAGCACCATCTGGCAGGGGCTTACGGACCCCGGCAATGCTAGGAGTCGCCGTGAATTTGCCGAATTCGTTAGTGTAGGTAACCTCCTGGGTTTCCCAACAGCCAAGTCCCGACAGAAGGCAACAGTCCAACCAAGTGAGGGAGACACCGCCACCGCCAAGGCAACCGTCTCTCAGGGCCAACGCCTGCGGGCAAAAGGGGCTCCTCCGGCCCATATCCAAGCCGGGGAGCGGGTTACCGGTGGGAACCCATTGGAACCATCTACCGTATCTAGGTGCAGGGAAAGGCAGTCACCATCAACCTGCCAGGAGAAAACAACACAGCAGCCGTCTGTGGGACCCATCTATCCAGCCGTGTGTTTTACCGAGAACTGTGTCCTCATCATTGCCTGAGTGAGTACCACCGTGCCGTACGGCACAGCGCTGCCCCCGCGACCCTGCACGTCACCAGGCCCCGTAACCTGCCTGTCATCCCTACCTACCCCATCACCGGGCCCCGGGACAACCAACCCCCTACCCACGGAGGGGAGAACTAACAACAAAGCTGCTCCCTGTCACCGCTCCCGGGATCCCCGTCCAGAGCAGCGGTGGTGTCACCAATATCACCACAACCGTGGGTGGTGTCACGGACAATAATCAAAACCCCCACAATCAAAATCCCCTTTTCACTCATGGGCGAGGAGCGCCGCTCGAGTCCCCGGGATCCGGCCCACCGCTCGAGCCACCACCAAGCAGCAGCGACAGCCGCAGCAGCGGCCGGACCCGAGCAGTGGGAGCGCGCAGCGTCCCCTCCTCCGCCCACGACACTAGTGATGTCGCAGCGTGTAAAGCCCGCTTTAGAGCGCCAATACCTAGGGATGATAAGGCGCCTCACCATCAGAAAATGTGTCAGAATCCCCTTTTTGATGCATTTGAATAAGCCTGGCAGCATTGAAAGGAGACCAATTTGTGGTGTTTTTAACAAAGCATGTCCTGATATGTGTATATAGATATAAAAAAATGTTATAGCACAGTCGGTTGATTTGTGGACAGTCTCACCAAATGTGACACATTGTATTCCTTGCCATCTCAGGACAGCAGGGAGACCGATGGATATATGTTCTGTAGGTCCGCTGGCATCTATACCATCTTGAAAGAATCTTGACATTTCTTTCCTGGGCCTTACAAGCCATTGGTAATCTATGTGTGCAGAAGAAGACTTGATCCCAGCAATCATCCATAAACGATGTCCCATATCCTTCTCCAATTGTTCTACAAACCGTGATCTAGGCTCTTGGTATTGCCCTATAAGAATAAAATACAGTTGGGAAATAGAGTGCAGCGGCAGTGAGTCCTGTAGCAGCAGGGATTCCAGAGGGGTCAAATCTAGTTGGAGCTCTAAGGGCAAGTGAGGTTCATGACAAAGGATCATAACTGTAGATAGGATAGCCATGAAAGATGTCCCCCTGGAGAAGTGTCCCTTAGCTCATTCAATGATGGTAAAGATCCCTGAGCGGACAAGATATTGAGCAATCTGAGAATGAGATTTAAATTCAATACCATAAAGCTACTCCTGGACGGAAGTCTGGGTTGTTAAAGATCGGAGTCATAGGGCCTACTATTGAGCACGCTAAGTTATTTTATCAGTTCACGGCTCCAGTTGTGTCTTGTATTTGCGTCACAGGACTGAAGATTGGTCAGGTGCATGCAAAGATGAATGTTCTGACAATTTGCCTTGAAATTATTGCAAAAGGTAGATTGTATTATTCCCCCACCACAGAAAAAAAAGGTTAAAAAGTAAAAAATGCATTCCAATCTGTATACAAAGCATTATAGCGTGCACCTCTATGATAGCATTTCCTACACGTTTCAATCCTTAACAGCCAGTATACTTATACAGAAGTCGTGCGCCATCATTGTATGGTGCCAGGTCTGTTACATAGCCAAAACCTGACGGTACCTGAAGGGATCAGAGCTAGCTCCATTCTCATCAGTTTAGTCTGTCTAGCATAATAGGGGCATTTAACCCTGCTGTTCTGTTCATAATTACTGTACATTTGTACTGTTTCGGGTCAATATGACCTGACATATTAAAATCTTGATTTTTAGGTACTGTAAGGGGCACTTTGCACACTACGACATCGCAAGCCGATGCTGTGATGCCGAGCGCGATAGTCCCCGCCCACGTCGCAGCTGCGATATCTGTTAGGGCCAGGTGGACGGGCAGACCCAGGAGGTGGATCCACTGGGCCGAACACCTCACTGAAGGCAAGGGGTCCGGTAGCCGGAGCACTACAGGTAGCAGGACAGTCCGTTCAAAGGAGTGGAGTGTAGAAGTCCCTGGGACCACGGAGTCACCGAAGGTAGTCCGGATGACGGAGCTCAGGTTCGGAGGCCGAGATGTTGTCAGGCAGAGTCCGGAACCGACGGAGCGAGAAGATGGGTCACCACAGGGATCAGAGATGGTATGGACTGACGGGATGGCGGACAGTCACCGTTCGGGGTTCGGGAATCGTCAGGACCGGATGGCGAGGCAGGAGCGGCTCTAGGAGAGAGATAGGTAAGTATACCGCAAGACACAAGGAGACCTGACTCCTAGCTTAGCAAAACACGAAGAACAGGCCCCGCCCACTTGGAAAGGATTCCCCTATATACCCTGTACCTGATTCTTCAATATCCTGTTGGAGGACACTGGCCCTTTAAGAGAGGGTCAATGACCGCGCGCGCGCCCTAATGCGCATGCGCGAGGCCCGGGTGCCAGAAGCCAGAGCAGGGAGCGGTGAACAGGAGGCAGGAGAGCCGGGCTGGGGCCGAGTTGCCGACGGGCGCCGGGAGCGGGGACCGGGCTGCCTGGGGACCGCAGGCGATGGAGCAGGAAGGCTGTGGAGCGGGGGACCGGGAAGCCTGGCACGGGAGCGGCGGAGCGCGACCTGAGAGCGGGGAAGCGTGGCAGTGGAGCCGGTAAGCAAGGCAGGGGAGCCGGGGAGCATGGCAGGGGAGCCGGGGAGCCTAGCAGGGGAGCCGGGGAGAGTGACAGTACCCCCTCCCCCACGCCCCCCTCCCCGCAACCGGGACAGGAAGGCACGTATCAGAGGAGTACCCACATTCTCCCGGGGTTCCCAGGACCTATCTTCAGGACCATACCCTGCCCAGTCCACCAGGAAGAACTGTCGGCCCCGTACGGTTTTCATGGCCACGATATCCCTTACCGCATAGATGTCATCATCAGCAATAGGAGGAGGAGCAGAACTGGCAGCAGCGGAGAAGGGACCAAGGACAACCGGCTTGAGCAGGGAGACGTGGAAGGAGTTGGGTATTCTCATCGTGGCCGGGAGCTGCAGCTTGTAGGAGACCTCATTTATTTTGCTGAGGACTTTAAACGGCCCGATGTAGCGAGGGCCCAGCTTGTATGATGGTAGCTTCAATCAGACGTACTTGGAAGCAAGCCAGACCAGATCTCCTCGAGAGAAACACGGAGGATCCAGACGCCTCTTGTCTGCGTGTCTCTTCATCCGCAGGGAAGCACGTCCAAGGGACACCTTGACAGAGTCCCAAATTGTTGCAAAGTCACGGACTACAGCATCAGCAGCAGGGACATCCGAGGAAGAGGATACAGGTAATGGGACGGAAGGCTGAAGTCCGTAAACAACATGGAAGGGAGAGCTGGAGGAGGACTCACTGACGTGGTGGTTATGGGAGAATTCAGCCCAAGGAAGAAGCGTGGACCAGTCGTCGTGATTGGCGTTGACGTAGTGACGTAAGAAGGAGGTCAAGATCTGATTGACTCGTTCCACTTGGCCATTCGACTGAGGATGGTAGGCTGAAGAAAAGTCCAGAGTCACTCCCAGATGTTTGCAGAGAGCCCTCCAGAAGCGGGAGGTAAACTGAGTGCCTCTGTCGGACACAATGTGTGATGGAAAGCCATGCAACCGGAAGATGTGTTGTACATAGGCGTCAGCGAGTTCCTGGGCAGAGGGCAGTCCAGCCATAGGGACGAAATGAGCCATTTTGGAGAACCGATCCACCACGACCCATATGACTGTGTGTCCGGAGGACAGGGGCAAGTCCGTAATAAAGTCCATTGCAATGTGTTGCCACGGAACGGAGGGTATAGGCAGAGGCAGAAGACGGCCATATGGCAGGTGTTTGGGCGTCTTGTTCCTGGCACAAGAGGAGCAGGCTGAGACAAAAGAAGCGACGTCCGTGCGAAGGGATGGCCACCAGTAGTGACGTACAATTGTACTCCATGTTTTCTTCTGACCAGCATGGCCGGCTATTTTCGAGGCATGGCCCCAGTGCAACACTTTTTGCCTGTCAGTCTCAGAGACATAGGTCTTCCCGGGCGGTATCTGGGCCAGAGTGACAGGAGCCACCGAAATGATTTTACTCGGGCAGATGATGGGCTGGGATGTCTCCTCCTCCTGCTCCATGGGCATGAACGACCTGGACAAGGCATCTGCTCGTACATTCTTGTCCGCGGGTCGAAAATGGAGCTGAAAATCGAACCTGGCAAAGAACAAGGACCACCTGGCTTGCCGTGGGTTCAGTCGCTGAGCGGACCGCAGGTATTCCAGGTTCTTGTGGTCCGTGTAAATGATCACTGGGTACACTGCTCCCTCCAGAAGGTAGCACCATTCCTCCAGAGCCAGTTTGACTGCTAATAGCTCTCGGTCACCGATGGTGTAGTTGCGTTCAGGCGCTGAGAAGCTCTTGGAGTAGAAACCGCAAGTAACCATCTTCCCGGAGGAGGACTTCTGCATGAGCACTGCTCCTGCTCCCGAGGAGGAGGCATCCACCTCCAAGGTGAACTGTCGGTTTAACTCAGGACGGTAGAGCACAGGGGAGGAAGCAAATGCCTGTTTCAGGGAGCCAAACGCGGTGTCGGCCGCAGGTGACCAGTCCTTTGGATTAGCCCCCTTCTTGGTCAAGGCGCAGTCAGAGCAGAGAAGTGAGGGATGAACTGACGGTAATAGTTTGCGAATCCCAGAAAGCGTTGGATTGCCTTCAGTCCGGAAGGAGGGGGCCAGTTGAGAATGGAAGAGACCTTCTCCGGGTCCATCTGCAGACCGGTATCAGAGATTACGTAACCCAGGAATGGAAGAGAAGACTGCTCGAAGACACACTTCTCGTACTTGGCGTACAGACGATTCTCCCTCAGTCTTTGTAGTACCAGCTGCACGCTCTCTCTGTGGGTCTGGAGGTCCGGAGAAAAGACCAGGATATCATCGAGATATACCACCACACAGACGTAGAGAAGGTCCCGGAACACGTCGTTCACCAATTCCTGAAAGACTGCTGGTGCGTTACACAGGCCGAAGGGCATCACACAGTATTCATAGTGCCCATCGCGAGTATTGAATGCGGTCTTCCATTCGTCCCCAGAGCGGATGCGGACCAGGTTGTAGGCACCCCGAAGATCCAACTTGGTAAACACACGAGCTCCTCTAAGCCGATCAAACAATTCGGGGATGAGCGGCAGGGGGTATTTATTTTTCACGGTGATTTGGTTCAATCCCCGGTAGTCAATGCATGGGCGTAGGTCGCCCTCTTTCTTCTTAATGAAGAAGAAGCCTGCTCCAGCAGGAGAGGAGGATCTCCGAATGAATCCCCTTGCCAGGTTCTCTGTGATGTAGGTAGACATGGCCCTTGTTTCGGCAGGAGACAGCGGATATATCCGTCCTCGAGGTGGTGTAGTTCCCGGGAGTAGGTCGATGGCACAGTCGTAAGGACGATGTGGCGGCAGTACCTCTGACTCCTTTTTATCAAAGACGTCCGCGAAGGACCAATAGGCCGAGGGCAGTCCCGGTAGGGACTCCGGAACCGGAGGTCATCGGATGGGCTGTATAGTCTTCAGACAGTTCTCGTGGCAAGAGGAGCCCCATCGGGTGATTTCACCAGTACCGCAGCTGACTGACGGTTTGTGTGTCCGTAACCAGGGGAGTCCCAGCAGGATTTGATGAGACATGTGTGGGAGGACGTAGAGAGCGATGTTCTCGGTGTGCAGGGCACCGATACGTAGTTCCACCGGCTTGGTGATCCACGAGATGGTGTCAGAGAGGGGTCTCCCATCTACAGAGGCAATCACGAGGGGTTTGTCGAGTGGAGTAACAGGCACCTGGTACTTGTCCACCGTGGCCTGCTGGATGAAATTGCCTGCTGCCCCGGAATCGAGGTACGCCTCGGCCGTGAACCGCGTCTCTCCCGTTGTCACTTGAACAGTCCACGTAACCGGGTCTGAGAGAGTCCCAGCACCTAGGGTGGCCTCTCCTACCAACCCTAGGCTTTGGAGTTTCCCGGCCTCTCTGGACAGGAGCGTAGAAGGTGTGTGCCCTCTCCGCAGTAGAAGCAGAGGCCCTTGGCGAGCCGTTCTGCTCGGCGTTGTTCGGACTGCCACAAACGGTCAATCTGCATGGGCTCGTGGACAGAGACACCAGACGACGTTGACTGAAGTACGGCGGGCTTCTGCGGAGGAGAGGAATGCCGTATCGGACGTCTCTCACGGGACACCTCTTTGGATCGTTCCTGGAATCTGAGGTCCACGCGGGTGGCTAGTGCGATCAGGGCATCCAGAGTAGAAGGAACATCGCGGCCTGCCAGCTCGTCCTTAATACGACTGGTGAGTCCTTCCCAGAAGGCGGCGGTGAGGGCTTCATTGTTCCAGCCCAATTCTGAGGCCAAAGTGCGGAAGCGGATGGCATACTGCCCCACCGTCATGGTCCCCTGACGTAGTTCGTCGAAGGTGGTTCTAAACGCCTGCAGGAAGTCCTGGATGTCCCACAAGGGGTTCATACAGGCCAGTGCCTCACCCTCTAGATGGGACATCACAAACGCCACCTTGGCTTGGTCGGAGGCAAACAGGTGCGGAAGCAGCTTGAAATGGAGGGAGCACTGGTTTAAGAATCCTCTGCAGGTCTTGGGATCTCCGGCATATCGGGGTGGAGAGGCCAAGCGAAGTTTAGATGCTTCTGAGGGAGCCGCCACGGGAACCGTGACCGTGGACTGTGCAGTGGTAACCTGAGATGCCAGGGACGTGGCAGATGCTTGCAGCGTGTGCAGGCGGGTATCCACTGAGGTCATGAAGGCCAGCATGCGGGACTTAGTCTCGTGCTGACGTCCGAGTTCCTGCTGCAAGTTGCCCAGCTGGGCCGCTAGTGCTTCGGCGGCATCCATGGCCTGTTCTTACTGTTAGGGCCAGGTGGACGGGCAGACCCAGGAGGTGGATCCACTGGGCCGAACACCTCACTGAAGGCAAGGGGTCCGGTAGCCGGAGCACTACAGGTAGCAGGACAGTCCATTCAAAGGAGTGGAGTGTAGAAGTCCCTGGGACCACGGAGTCACCGAAGGTAGTCCGGATGACGGAGCTCAGGTTCGGAGGCCGAGATGTTGTCAGGCAGAGTCCGGAACCGACGGAGCGAGAAGATGGGTCACCACAGGGATCAGAGATGGTATGGACTGACGGGATGGCGGACAGTCACCGTTCGGGGTTCGGGAATCGTCAGGACCGGATGGCGAGGCAGGAGCGGCTCTAGGAGAGAGATAGGTAAGTATACCGCAAGACACAAGGAGACCTGACTCCTAGCTTAGCAAAACACGAAGAACAGACCCCGCCCACTTGGAAAGGATTCCCCTATATACCCTGTACCTGATTCTTCAATATCCTGTTGGAGGACACTGGCCCTTTAAGAGAGGGTCAATGACCGCGCGCGCGCCCTAATGCGCATGCGCGAGGCCCGGGTGCCAGAAGCCAGAGCAGGGAGCGGTGAACAGGAGGCAGGAGAGCCGGGCTGGGGCCGAGTTGCCGACGGGCGCCGGGAGCGGGGACCGGGCTGCCTGGGGACCGCAGGCGATAGAGCAGGAAGGCTGTGGAGCGGGGGACCGGGAAGCCTGGCACGGGAGCGGCGGAGCGCGACCTGAGAGCGGGGAAGCGTGGCAGTGGAGCCGGTAAGCAAGGCAGGGGAGCCGGGGAGAATGGCAGGGGAGCCGGGGAGCCTAGCAGGGGAGCCGGGGAGCGTGCCAATATCATGGTGATAGCTGCCGTTGTGTGAACATTATCGCTACGGCAGCTTCACATGCACTCACCTGCCCTGCTACGTCGCTCTGGCCAGCGAACCGCCTCCTTATTAAGGGGGCGGGTCGTTTGGCGTCATAGCGATGTCACATGGCAGGTGGCCAATAGAAGCGGAGGGGCGGAGATGAGCGGGACGTAAACATCCCGCTCACCTCCTTCCTTCCGCATAGCCGGCCGGGACGCAGGTAGGAGATGTTCCTTGCTCCTGTGGCTTCACACACAGCGATGTGTGCTGTCGCTGGAACGAGGAACAACATCGTAACATTGGTCTTTCCCAATTCATGGAAATGACTGACGCTACACCGATGATACGATTACGACGCCTTTGCGCTCATTAATCGTATCAAAAATGCTTTGCACACTACGATGTCGACAGCGACGCCAGATGTGCGTTACTTTCGATTTGACCCCACCGACATCGCACCTGCGATGTCGTAGTGTGCAAAGTGCCCCTAAGTGTTTTATTTGAATACCTATTTCATTATTAAACTGTATGTGAACATGGTTGATCATAAGCAAATGAAAAATGAAATAAAAACTTAATTTTTATTTATTTTTTTCAGAAAAACGTTACACGGGCTGTTTGCAGTTATGTTTGCTTTATAGCATTCTACACACATATAACAAACATGCTTTAGATTTCTGTTACTATAACATGAAATCTAACTAAATCTAACTTTGTGATAACATGTAATATATAAAGCTGTGTGTGTGTGTGTGTGTATGTGCGTATGTATGTATGTATGTGTGTATGTATGTGTGCATGTGTCGCGGGCGGAGGAGGGGACGCTGCGCTCTTCCACTGCTCGGGTCCGGCTGCCGCTGCTGCTGCGGCCGCTGCTGCTCGGTGGATCGAGCGATGGGCCGGATCCCGGGGACTCGAGCGGCGCTCCTCGCCCGTGAGTGAAAAGGGAATGGTTTTGGGGATTTATTGTCCGTGATGCCAACCACGGTTGTGGTGATTTTGGTAACACCACCGCTGCTCTGAACGGGGATCCCGGGAGCGGTGGCAGGGAGCAGCTGAGTTGTTATTTCTCCCCTCCGTGGGTAGGGGTTTGGTGGTCCCGGGGCCCGGTGATGGGGTAGGTAGCGATGACAGGCGGGTTGCGGGGCCTGTGGAGGTGCAGGGTCGCGGGGGCAGCGCTGTGCCGCACAGCACGGTGGTACTCACTCAGCCTGAGACGATGACACAGTTCTCGGTAAAACACACGGCTGGAAAGACGGTTCCCACGGACGGCTGCTGTTGCTTTTCCCCGGTAGTTAACGGTGACTGTCTCTTTCCCTGCACCTAAGTTCAATGTTGGTAGCGATGGGTTCCCACCGGTAACCCGCTCCCCGGCTTGGATGTGGGCCGGAGGAGCCCCTCTTTGCTCGCAGGCGCTGGCCCTGAGAAACTGGTGCCTTGGCGGTGGCGGTGTCTCTCTCATACGGTTGGACTGTTGCCTTCAATCGGGACTTAGTTGTTTGGAAACCCGGAGGTCCCCTTCACTGATGGATTTGGCAAATTCACGGCGACTCCAAGCCTTGCCGGGATCCGAAAGGCCCCTGCCAATGGTGCTGGCTTCTCCTTGTGTACCGGTCCGGTACCGCCGGGCCACCGCCCGTCCACGGTCCTTACGGCAACTCCGATAGGCCACTCCTGCAGACGGTCACCGCCGTCTGCTAACCTTGCTGTCTCTGTCCGGGGCACACACCCGGACCAACTTCAGGCTGCTCTTTTACTACTCTCCTCCTTCTACTTCAACCTCCACAACTAATCTGCTGGTTTTCCCGCCTCCAGGACTGTGAACTCCTCGGTGGGCGGGGCCAACCGCCTGGCCCACCCCCTGGTGTGAACATCAGCCCCTGGAGGAAGGCAACAAGGATTTCTGGGTCTAGCTTAGATGTGCCTAACCGGGGTGTAGGGTGTGGTGATGTCATTACCTGTGACCCCTGGCTTGTCCAGGGCGTCACATATGTATATGTGTATCTATGTGTGTATGTATGTGCGTATGTCAGCTAAAGGAATCTGCACCGTCACATTTACAATCACAAAATTTTGCACAGACACTCCATGTGACTCAGGGAACGTCATAAACTATGTTTGGGCGGGAAAATTTAACCTGTGCTTTCCAGTTACGCTACAAAATCCTACAGCCATTAAACTGAATGGAACTGGGAGCCATAGGCTATAAATAACTGTCAGTGGTTGCTATAGGAACAAAATAAACTGTTAGGATAGACGGATAGAGAGAGACAGAAAAAGACAGACAGATAGAGAGACAGACTGGGCAAAGAGACAGCCGGAGAAAGAGACAGCCGGAGAGAGAGACAGCCGGAGAGAGAGACAGCCGGAGAAAGAGACAGCCGGGCAAAGAGACAGCCGGGCAAAGAGACAACCCGGGAAAGAGACAGCCCGGGAAAGAGACAGCCAGGCAAAGAGACAGCCGGGCAAAGAGACAGCCGGGCAAAGAGACAGCCCAGCAAAGAGACAGCCCTGGAAAAGAGACAGCCCTGGAAAAGAGACAGCCCTGGAAAAGAGACAACCCGGGAAAGAGACAGCCCTGGAAAAGAGACAGCCCTGGAAAAGAGACAACCCTGGAAAAGAGACAGCCCTGGAAAAGAGACAGCCCTGGAAAAGAGACAGCCCGGGAAAAGAGACAGCCCGGGAAAGAGACAGCCCGGGAAAGAGACAGCCGGGCAAAGAGACAGCTGGGCAAAGAGAGACCTAGGCAAAGACAGACCTGGGCAAAAACAGACCTGGAAAGAGACAGCCCGGGAAAGAGACAGCCCGGGAAAGAGACAGCCGGGGAAAGAGACAGAGAGAGAGAGAGAGAGAGACACAGCAAATTTTTCTTTCTAAAAAGGTTGAACAGGTTTGTGCATTTTTACATTGAACACAATAATAAAACATATGTCCTTAGATATTTTGCACACCCAGCACATGGCAGATTTGTGTTATTGTCACAAGAAGATGGACAGAAGCTCTATCTCTTCCTTTTTTGGCTGGTAGCTGTGCTGGTGGAGGCCGTGAGTATCGTAGCTGTGCTGGGGGAGGCCGTCGGTATTGTAGCTGTGCTAGTGGAGGCCATTGGTATTGTAGCTGTGCTGGTGGAGGCCATTGGTATCGTAGCTGTGCTGGGGGAGGCCGTGGGCATCGTAGCTGTGCTGGGGAAGGCCGTGGGTATCGTAGCTGTGCTGGGGGAGGCCGTGGGTATCGTAGCTGTGCTGGGGGTGGCCGTGGGCATCGTAGCTGTGCTGGGGGAGGTCGTGGGTATCGTAGCTGTGCTGGGGGAGGCCGTGGGTATCGTAGCTGTTCTGGGGGAGGCCATGGGTATCATAGCTGTGCTGGGGGAGGTCGCCATGGAGTCTCTTTCTTCAGCATGCTGCTGGACACTATTCACAGTGGTTGCTGCTCCGTCACTTATACGTCACATATACGGCCTAACTAGGGATTTTCCTAATTATTCAAGAAAAGTTCTTCTTTTATGCAGCTTATTTCTGTTCCAATTGGGGTCGATTTCTCTCCATAAAACAAATGCACTGTATGCAGAAACATCCAGAATGTTGTAAAATATAACCATTGGCCACCGATTGGTTTTGCGTTTGCATGTGTATGTTGATATTTCTTGATCTAGAGTATCAACTGCCTCATTTGTGGCATTATAATCTAATATCGTGTCCGGCTTTCTGTCGTCTCGATTACTTATTGTCATGGTGCATTGTACTCATTAGAATGACCTGCTTGTTTTTTTGGGAACATAAGACACAACTGATGTATCTCCAGAACTATACACATCTCTTTTAGTAAGGATACCTTGCGGGAGTTCTGGCTTGTTTTTCCTTATAGTACCCAGCATGGTAAGTTGTCTTTTTTGCAACATCTGGCCCAGCTTGTAAGATGTGAAAAAGTTGTCATATGTGACATTTTGTCCTTTTAGTCCTTAAGTCAAATCGAGAACAACTCGCATACCTCTCTCACAGATTTGAAAGTGAAATGATTGGATGAGGACTTGCTTACTGATAAGAACAATGAAACCTCCAATAGGGATGGGCAAACCCAAACTGTAAAGTTTGGGGTCCGTACCGAACATGTGATGTTCGTGCACATGACCCTGAACACGAGCTTTCCTGGGAAGCTCATGTAACAGTTCAAGTCCAGTTCGGGTCCAAGGGCTGTAAAAAAAAAAAAGTACGTTATTAAAAAACATTATGATCATACTTGCAGGTCCTGCGACGCATCCTGCAGACTCTGCCTCCCAGCGCTTCTGCTTCCGTCCGTCCAATTATTGCTGTGCCACCCGGTAAGCACCTCTGGCTAAAAGGACCTTCCGTGATGTCATACCCATGGGACTAGCTATGTGTGAATGTTGCATTACCTCATTGGCTACAGACTGGTTACGCGAGTATGACATCATCGAAGGTCCTGGTGCGCCATGATGCGAGTGTCACATTGCATCACATCACGGCGCACAATCTTCTGACAGCAGTGTGTCAGCTGCGTTTATTTCCATGCAGCTGAGGCGCTCCTGTCCTGATAGTGGGGTGATGCAATACGAGACGTAAGTACAATCATCCCCTCTGGTCAGCCTGCTTCATTGCTCTGTGCAGAGCAATGTAGCAGAGCTGACATGGGTTTCTTTGCTTCTCACTCTGTATAGACACTGTCTGTATAGAGTGATGAAGCAGAGTTGACTTTGCTGTCCCTGTGGATTATGTCGGACTAAGGATCTTTTTGTAATAAAGATGGAGTCTCTAAATGTTATTTTTGTTTTATTTCTATTAAAAAAAACCTCTTTTTTTTTTTACTGTTTCCTAGAAATTCATAGTGGTTATGTCTAACTTGGCATGACACAATGAATTTCGGGCTTAGTACCGTCTGAGAATACAAAGCTGGTATTAACCTCTTTATTACCCAGCGTGCCACCCGGCACCAGGGCCGCTGGACGAGTTGGGTAAAGTGCCTGGAAATGGCGCCAAGAAACAATGTGCCATTTCCAGGGCGGCTGCGGGCTGCAGAAAATCCCAGCCCCCAGTTGCTCGGCTTTACCTGACTGGCAATGAAAAATCCAGGGAAGCCCCTTTTTTTAAGTTTATTGCCAAAAAACTAAACAAAAAATAACGTAGGCTTTGCCATATTTTTGTATGCTAGCCAGGTACAGCAGGCAGGTATGGGCTGCCCCCAACTGCCTATTTGTACCCAGCTGGGAATCAAAAATATAAGGAAGCCCTTTTTTTTTTTAAATTATTTCATGAATTTCATGAAATAATAAAAAAAAAACGACGTGGGCTTCGCCCAATTTATGTGTCCAGCCAGGTACACCTAGGCAGCTGGGGATTTGAATCCTCAGCGCAGCATGGCCCAAGCTTTCTGCCCCCCCCCCTGCTGTGAATTGCAGTCCACAGCCGCTCTAGAAAATGGCGCTTTCATAGAAGTGCCATCTTCTGGCGCTGTATCCAACTCTTCCAGTGGTCCTGGTGCCGTGTGTCACACTAGTAATAAGGGGTTAATACCAGCTTTGTTTTACCAGATGGTATTAAGCCCGAGATTTTTAATGTCCGGCCAAGTTTGACCCGGCCATTAAGAATCTCCAAAAAAGGGTTGAAAAAAAGACACCACATAGAGAAAAAATACTTCATAGAAATAAATACACAGACACACTTAGGGACTCCATCTTTATTAATCCCTTTCACCGCTCCATGATCCTGGTCTTCTGTCACCGATCTAGCTCTGCTATATCAGACAGCACTGGGGGAGGAAGAACGCTTCTGCTCCCCGCGCTGTGTAATCGAACAGAGGCTGCGGGTTGGTAAGCGATGATGTCACCGCTGCCACCGTTGACATACTAAGCCTACGGACGGGTTGCTATAACAACGGTGATCTCTGATCACCTGATTCCCGGCGCCGCTATTCATCACCGGCTGTGGCATTACAGTGTGTGGCAGCCAATCCCTGCATGTGAATCAGAAAAATAACTGACTGGAACACCTATATGTGTGAATTAGGTGCCAGCTTAAAAATACATGACTATAATAAAGATAATAAGCTGCACACTAACCACTATAAATATATAAACATGAAATATAGTCATGTATTTTTAAGCTAGCACCTAATTCACACGTATAGGTGTTCCAGTCAGTCTTTTTTCTGATTAGCATGCAGTTTATTTTGACTGAGAACCCAGAACCCCGCCCTATTACCAGACTCTATTCATGATCCTATATAGATAGGAGCCTGTCTGCCCATACTTGCAGATTTTCAATAGCACATAGAGAGGTATTTAGGTTAGGTTCCCGAAAAATTAGAGATTACCTTGTCATTGGTTTCGGGCTCATTTGCATTGATCAATACATTTGCTAAACATCTCTACTACTTTCAAATATTCATAACCGTTTTGCAATACCATCTTTCATGTATTTCATTTTTTCCAGATAGCTAAATGTATTATTCATTGTTCATAGTTTCCCTATAGCAGTAATGCTTTACCATTTTTCATGTTTATATTTTTATAGTGGTTAGTGTGCAGCTTATTATCTTTATTATAATCCCTGCATGTGGGCTGACTCTGTAAAGAGCAACAACATGCAGGGAAGGGGAGCCAAGCATGTGCCCGAGCATCTCGCCGGTACACGGCGCTCGACGAGTAAACTGAGTACTGAAATGATCGGGTGAGCACCTTGTACTAGCGAGATGCACTGACAGTACAGGACCTTGCATGACGTCATAGCCATGTGACCGGTCTGTAACCAACGAGGTAATACAACATTCACACGTGACTAGTCACATGGGTATGATGTCAAGGAAGGGACTATCGTCAGCAATGGTTACCGGGAGGGCACAGCAATGATGCAGAAGAGGCGGGAGACAGAGTCTGCAGGACGCGTCGCGGCACCTGTAAGTGTAATGACAATGTTTATTATTAACGATATTCTTTATTTTACAGCTCCCCGCCACCCCGTTCCATAACTGTAAAGTCCAAGTTCGGTGTTCGAACACAAGTTCACGTTATCTCAGAACCCGAACTCGATCTTTACAAAACGTTCGAATGAGGTTCCCTTATACCGACCATTGGGGGGGGGGTTCACCCATCACTAACCTCCACCCTTTTGAATAACGAGATGAAGTACACAGGAAAACAAGTAAATTTTGCAGGCAGAAATAATTAGTCACCTGTTGAACAGTATAAAATGTTATCGGGTCATATTGACCCGAACAGTACAAGTGTAACAATCAACGTGTAGCAAAAAAGAAAAGAAAACAAACAAAAAAAACCCAAAACACTCATAGTAAGAACCTCACAAATGAGGAAAAGTCAATTAATCACAAGTTTCAGATCCGCATAATAAATAATCAGCAGGGTCTCAAATTTCAGTTTGGGTCATATGGACCCGAACAAAACAGCAGGGTTAAAAGCATTTAACATGGAGGTCATTACGTCTAATACCAATTAACATCCCACAATCACATTGGCAGCCTTCCATGTTTGCCATGTGAACTTTCCTTTGAAGTCCTGCCTCTGGCTGGTTTCATAGGAAATTGTCAATTTCACTATACACTTTATATTTGCAGTATATTCCATTAGCAATTGAGTGATTGAAGGTTTAATTTAAATTTATATAAATACTAGCTGTAATACCCGTCGTTGCTCAGGATAGTAACTGTCTTTCTGTCTCTCTCTGCCTCCCTCTCTCTGTTTGTCTCTCGCTTTCCCTGTCTGTCGCTTTCCCTGTCTGTCTCTCTCTGTATCTGTCTGTCTCTGCCTCCCTCTCTCTGTCTATCTCTCTCGCTTTACCTGTCTGTCTCTTTCCCTGTCTGTCTGTCTCTCTGTCTCTTTCCCTGTCTGTCTCTGGATCTTTCCCTATCTGTTTCTCTATCTCTTTCCCTGTCTGTCTCTTTCCCTGTCTGTCTCTCTCTGTATCTGTCTGTATCTCTCTCGCTTTCCCTGTCTGTCTCTCTCTGTATCTGTCTCTGCCTCCCTCTCTCTGTCTATCTATCTCGCTTTCCCTGTCTGTCTGTCTCTGTATCTCTTTCCCTATCTGTTTCTCTGTCTCCTTCCCTGTCTGTCTCTGTATCTCTTTCCCTATCTGTTTCTCTATCTCTTTCCCTGTCTGTCTCTTGTCTGATGTCCGAAAAAGTAAACAAAAATGAAATTCTAAAATTGGCATTTTTGGTCACCGTAATTTACCAAAAAATGCAATAAAAAGTGGTTGAAACATCACGTATCCTAATAATTAATATAAAAAATAGATGAAGTGGGAAATTGCAAGATTACGCAGTTTTGCTTTTTAATACAGATTATAATGTGAAATAGCTTACTGTAATCGACCACACAGTTATATTCAATTAATGGCATGGGCTCAGAAGTTGTACCTGTGCCATACAAAGCAGGAGTAAGCTGTGGCAGGCTGGATTCACAAGATGGTATGGCATCCAATGTGAGTGATATGCTAATGACCCGCTGCTCCCTCTGTGCTGCGAGCGTGAGCCGTGTGTCATGCAACTGTGATCCATTCCTGGGATCGGATCACAGCTGCGGAGGAGAGGGAGGTATTAATTCCCCCATCTCCTCCATTGTCAGCTGAGGCGACTATCGCGACTATAGCTCTGCACTCGGATGTCATGTACAGTCCGATGTCTCACTCTCACCCATAGACTTGTATGGGTGCAAGTGACACGTCTCTCGCTGACAATTGCAGCATGCTGCGACTCTTCACTCCAGAATTTGTATGAAAAAAAAGCTGACCATCTGTTCTCCCTCACTGAATAACATTGGTCGGAGTGCAATGCAAAATTTTCTCGCATTACATTCGTCTGAGACATACTCTTGTGTGAGCGTACCCGTACATTGCTAATCACCTACTGTTCAGGGATCAGATCTAGCTCAGATCCCAGCACTTTAACCCCTCACATGCTGCCATCAAAGATGGTAACGGCTTGTGAGGAGTTTGACAAGAGAGAGCCCATCAACACCCCTACATTGTAATTGCGGGGTGCCAACCTAACAATGACCTCCACTTATGCCATATATCACAGCCTATCAGATATCTCTAGAAGTGGACTGTAATAGGTTTCATGTTAATTGAACTCTGATAAGCTAGTTAATGCACTGCAATGCATAAGTAGTGCAGTGTATTATCAATGCAACCAAAGGATCGCAAGTTCAAATCCCCTTGTGGAACTAGCATGCCTTGTACAAAATATATATTTTTAATGTAAATAAAAATAAAAATAAAAAAAACAGAATCACAGTTTTAATAATAAAAAAATTGTTTATCTGTTGAAAAACTAAACCCCTGCAAAAATAACATATTTGATATTTCTGAATTCATAAAGACCCGTAAAATTAAACAAAAAGGGACGATAACATATGATGTATACCAATAAAAGCTAAAACTCATTACGCAAAATAAAACAAGTCCTGATACTGTAAATAGATAAAAATGAAAAATTTAGGGCTCTTAGAATGACACAATTTTTTTAAGTGATTTTATTGTGCAAAAATATTATAAAATAAAAGAAGGTAATTCCCTAATTATATTGACCCTCAGGATAAAGTTAACATGTCGCCAAAAATGGCACCAGTAAAGCCTGCAGCTTGTCCTAATAACAACAATAATAATCTATGTAATGTAACATTTGGCATTGTTGTAATCAAATCGCATAATAAATATTTTAAAAAATAAATGGTGCAAAAAAACCCCAACAAAATGTAAAATTGATGGTATTTTTGTTCATTTTGCAAAAGTAGCATAAAATAGAAAGATATAATTGGGCATCACTGTACTGATACTGACCCTTAGAAGAAAGTTAACATGTCAATTATTCTGCATGGTGTACGCTGTAAAATTAACATTTAGAACAGTTTCTGGTTTAATTAGTTTTGTTTTTAACTAGTACTAAAAAAAAAAATAAGAATAAATAATGATCAAAAAATCATATGTACCCAAAAATGGTGCAAGTGAGGTCTGCAACTTAGTCCTAATAATAACATAATAAAATCGATGTACAGTATATTTGGCATTGTTGTGATCATATAAAACTAAAATAAATATTAAAAAAAAGAAAATGGTGTTAAAAAAAAATAAAAAATACACAAAATAAAGAATTACTGTTTTTGGGAGTTCATTTTGACTCTCAAAGGGTATAATACTAAACAAGTGGTCAAAAGTTGTATGTACAATAAAATGGCACCAATGAAAACTGTCTAACAATGGTGAGTGGAGGTCCTATTGTGTTTCCATAGAACCCATTTTCTATAAATGTTATGAAGTTATGAAGATCATTCTTGAATCCAAAACTTATATGATGGGTATTTCTCAGCTATTGTTCAGTAACATTATTATTAGTGATGAGCGAGCACTACCATGCTCAGGTGCTTGGTACTCGTAACTAGTGATGAGCGAGCACTACCATGCTCGGGTGCTCAGTACTCGTAACTAGTGAGGAGCGGGCACTACCATGTTCAGGTGCTCTGTACTGGTAATTAGTAAGGAGAGGGCACTGCCATGATCAGGTGCTCGGAACTGGTAACTAATGATGAGCGAGCACTATCATGCTCATAACCAGCAGTCGGACGTTTGGATTGATGAGAATCGAGTACCGAATATAATGGAACTCAATGGGGAACTTGAGTATTTTTCCAGGATATCTTCTGGAAAAATGCCCATTGACTTCCATTATACTCAGATACTCTATTCGCACCCATCTGAGCATCAGACAGACGAGCATGGTAGTGCTCGCTCATCATTAGTTACCAGTACCGAGCACCCGAGCATGGTAGTGCTCGCTCATCACTAGTTACCAGTACCGAGCACCCGAGCATAGTAGTGCACACTCCTCACTAGTAACAAGTACTGAGTACCCAAGCATGGTAGTGCTCGCTCATCACTAGTTACAAATACCGATCACCCGAGCATTAGTAGTGCTCGCTCATCACTAGCTAAAAGTACCGAGCACCTGAGCATGATAGTGCCCGCTCATCACTAGCTAAAAGTAACGAGCACCCGAGCATGGTAGTGCCCGCTCATCACTAGTTATGAGTACCGAACACCTGAGCATGGTAGTGCTCGCTCATCACTAGTTATGAGTACCGAACACCTGAGCATGGTAGTGCTCGCTCATCACTAGCTAAAAGTAACGAGCACCCGAGCATGGTAGTGCCCGCTCATCACTAGTTATGAGTACCGAACACCTGAGCATGGTAGTGCCCGCTCATCACTAGTTATGAGTACCGAACACCTGAGCATGGTAGTGCTCGCTCATCACTAGCTAAAAGTAACGAACACCTGAGCATGGTAGTGCTCGCTCATCGCTAGTTACGAGTACTGAGCACCTGAGCATGGTAGTGCCCGCTCATCACTAGTTATGAGTACCGAACACCTGAGCATGGTAGTGCTCGCTCATCACTAGCTAAAAGTAACGAACACCTGAGCATGGTAGTGCCCGCTCATCACTAGTTATGAGTACCGAACACCTGAGCATGGTAGTGCTCACTCATCACTAGCTATGAATACAAAGCACTCGGGCATGGTACTGCTCACTCATTAGCAGTTACAAGTACCGAGCACCTGAGCCTGGTAGTGCCCACTCATCACTACTTACCAGTACCGAGCACCCGAGCATGGTAGTGCCCGCTCATCATTAGTTATGAGTACTGAACACTTGAGCCTGGTAGTGCCCACTCATCACTACTTACCAGTACCGAGCACCCGAGCATGGTAGTGCCCGCTCATCATTAGTTATGAGTACTGAGCACCTGAGCATGGTAGTGCCCACTCATCACTACTTACCAGTACCGAGCACCCGAGCATGGTAGTGCCCGCTCATCATTAGTTACAAGTACTGAGCACCTGAGCATGGTAGTGCCCGCTCATCACTAGTTATGAGTACTGAACACCTGAGCATGGTAGTGCCCACTCATCACTACTTACCAGTACCGAGCACCCAAGCATGGTAGTGCCCGTTCATCACTATTTATTATCTATTTTCAGACTTTTTGGCACCCATTTTATATATAAAGAAAGACTAATTTATCAGGTGATCATTTTGCCTTCCTTGACCTGACAGTATGACAGATATTCGGATCTGGAAGCTCGATGCCTGTGAGCTGCCACACTTTTCTCTAATGTTAATGACTACGATTCTAACTACCGATATCTTTTAAGAATGCAGAATGGGGATTTATTCTCTTGGGTTTTGTTCCAAAATTGCAATTTTTTTTTTATAACACCCCCCCCCCAGAAATAAAAATAATCTGAAAATTGATTAAGTGTATGAAATTTGCACATTGATTTATAACAAAGGATGTTATCAATATTTTTTCCATTGGATGCAAATAAAACATGATGATAGTAAACGGTTTCATGGGTTTTGGCAACAGATGAGCTGGAAACTCTTCTGCTCGGACTGGATTTTTGATTTACACGTCAGACCTGAAGGGTTTCGCAGAGAGGTCATCTGGAGGCCAGGAGAAGACACAAGACGTCTCCACCAATAAGCAGCTGATTGTTTGTGAATGGGATTACAAATACCAAGGCTTTATGCAGCCAGTGCCCGGATCCTTCACATAGAAAATCCCATGTGTTTAGCAGTTTCTCCTCATTTTTCTAACCCGTCTTTCCATCTGAACAAGATGTTACAGAATCACTAACAAAACTAATATAAGAGGAAGCAGCCAATTTATTCTGAATAAAAATTCAATTAAAGTTACTTTAAATAATTGCACAAAAACGCAGTAAAAATAATGACTCGTGTAATTACCAGAAATGACGGGATTGTTATTAGATTTAAATAAAAAAATTAAATGTATTCATTGTCATTATGAATTATGTATAAAATCTGAAGTATTTCTATTTTAACAAGTATTTATCACAACTAGGATGCATGAAAATATCTAACATAATATAGAAAAAATATACATTTTAATCATTTTATGTCCCCCCCCAAAAAAAAATATATTTTTTTTTTTGGGGGGGGGGGAGAACATAAAATCATTAAAATGTATATAAAATATAGAATATAAATTGTGTCAAAAGTATTTGCAATGACTGAAGTGAATGCTGCATCGCAAAAAACACTATCAATATGGACAAATTATTATATAATATTAGACAGTAATGCACACTCTAGAAGGTGTATTAAAGAATTCAAATTCTATTGTTTAATATTTATAAATTCCATTTTTATTTTAATGCAGTAAGAATAAGGGTCTTTCTCTGTATTCAAAACTGAAAAAGCATTGGACGTCACTGAATAAATAATATAGAAATAAGAGATATGCAGATAGAGAGATAGAACAAGAAAATATAACATATAATTATAGAATAAATAGACAAGTATCAGCAACATAGATGAGAATATATTATATTAAAATATAAAATAGAGAGATAGATATATCGTAAAGATGGAAGCAGCACCCAAATATAGATTGATAGATAGATATCTAGATAATGAGATAGATAGATAGATAGATAGATAGATAGATAGATAGATAGAGGGAGGGATAGATAGAGGGATAGATAGAGGGATAGATAGATAGATAGATAGATAGAGGGATAGATGTAAAGATAGATAAAGGGATAGATAGAGGGATACATAGAGGGATAGATAGATAGATATATAGAGGGATAGATAGATATAGATAGAGGGACAGATAGAAAGATAGAGGGATAGATAGATAGATAGAGGGATAGATAGATAGATGGATAGATAGATAGAGGGATAGATACATAGATGATAGATAGATAGATAGATACAGTTAGGTCCAGAAATATTTGGACAGTGACACAAGTTTTGTTATTTTAGCTGTTTACAAAAACATGTTCAGAAATACAATTATATACATAATATGGGCTGAAAGTGCACACTCCCAGCTGCAATATGAGAGTTTTCACATCCAAATCGGAGAAAGGGTTTAGGAATCATAGCTCTGTAATGCATAGCCTCCTCTTTTTCAAGGGACCAAAAGTAATTGGACAAGGGACTCTAAGGGCTGCAATTAACTCTGAAGGCGTCTCCCTCGTTAACCTGTAATCAATGAAGTAGTTAAAAGGTCTGGGGTTGATTACAGGTGTGTGGTTTTGCATTTGGAAGCTGTTGCTGTGACCAGACAACATGCGGTCTAAGGAACTCTCAATTGAGGTGAAGCAGAACATCCTGAGGCTGAAAAAAAAGAAAAAATCCATCAGAGAGATAGCAGACATGCTTGGAGTAGCAAAATCAACAGTCGGGTACATTCTGAGAAAAAAGGAATTGACTGGTGAGCTTGGGAACTCAAAAAGGCCTGGGCGTCCACGGATGACAACAGTGGTGGATGATCGCCGCATACTTTCTTTGGTGAAGAAGAACCCATTCACAACATCAACTGAAGTCCAGAACACTCTCAGTGAAGTAGGTGTATCTGTCTCTAAGTCAACAGTAAAGAGAAGACTCCATGAAAGTAAATACAAAGGGTTCACATCTAGATGCAAACCATTCATCAATTCCAAAAATAGACAGGCCAGAGTTAAATTTGTTGAAAAACACCTCATGAAGCCAGCTCAGTTCTGGAAAAGTATTCTATGGACAGATGAGACCAAAATCAACCTGTACCAGAATGATGGGAAGAAAAAAGTTTGGAGAAGAAAGGGAACGGCACATGATCCAAGGCACACCACATCCTCTGTAAAACATGGTGGAAGCAACGTGATGGCATGGGCATGCATGGCTTTCAATAGCACTGGGTCACTTGTGTTTATTGATGACATAACAGCAGACAAGAGTAGCCGGATGAATTCTGAAGTGTACCGGGATATACTTTCAGCCCAGATTCAGCCAAATGCCGCAAAGTTGATCGGTTGGCGCTTCATAGTACAGATGGACAATGACCCCAAGCATACAGCCAAAGCTACCCAGGAGTTCATGAGTGCAAAAAAGTGGAACATTCGGCAATGGCCAAGTCAATCACCAGATCTTAACCCAATTGAGCATGCATTTCACTTGCTCAAATCCATACTTAAGACGGAAAGACCCACAAACAAGAAAGACCTGAAGGCTGCGGCTGTAAAGGCCTGGCAAAGCATTAAGAAGGAGGAAACCCAGCGTTTGGTGATGTCCATGGGTTCCAGACTTAAGGCAGTGATTGCCTCCAAAGGATTTGCAACAAAATATTAAAAATAAAAATATTTTGTTTGGGTTTGGTTTATTTGTCCA